>NW_024424452.1:92930228-92998497 GCF_017311325.1 Ursus maritimus
CTTCCGATCAAAATCCAGAAACCTTAATTAAATATCTATCTGACACAGGAGCCAGCTTGAAGCGGGTTCCCACTGACTAAGTGTGGGACAAATTCAGCACCAAAATTAAGTGCAATGATGAATTATAAACCACTGAAAAATAGGATTCATGAGTTGCCTTACTGATAACAGATAGATAGATACACAGAAACATAGATACATAGATGAGAGATAGATAGATGATAGATAAGTAGACTACTGAGGATTAACTGGTAAAGGTGGAAATATTGCTGGAGCTGGAAAATCATCCTTTGGCAATCATCAGAGTAAAGATGGGATTAGGCAGAAACCATCGATCTGTGATAAATCTAAGGGAGAAATGTTAATGAGCAAGATATTTGCATGTTCTTAAAGCATCTCCCCAAAGACTGCTTTTTAGTTCAAAGGAGGGAAAAAATTAATTGTACAGGAGAGAAAATTGAACAAGACCTTGACACATGAGAAAAATTTACATTACCAGTAAAGGGTAGATGGACGTTGTGTGTCTCCAGCTGCAATACAATCTTAGAAGGACGAAATGTTAATTTTGCAACATTCCAGCCAAGAATGTACAAACAAAACATCAGACAAATGCAATATGAAAATTAAAAAAAAAAAGGTGAGGGAAAGTGTATTCTTAGAAAATGTAAACATCATAGGAAACAAGAAAAAGCTGCGAAAATGTTCCAGATAAAGGAAGCTAAAGCAGACAAGACAACCAAATGTAAGCCTGACCCCAGGCTTGATGCTTCACGTAAGCTGGGGGGCAACATGGACAATGAGATCAAAGACATTGGGGTGCCTGGGTGGCACAGTCGGTTAAGCGGCTGACTCTTGGTTTCAGCTCAGGTCATGATCTCGGGGTCATGAGATCAAGCCCCGCATCAGACTCCACGCTTAGCGCTGAGTCTGCTTGGGACTCTCTCTCCCTCTCCCTCTGCCCCTCCCCCTATCACGTTGTCTCTCTCTCTTTCTCTCTCTCAAATAAATAAATCAATCGTTTTAAAAAAGACATCATTAGATCAACTGACAACATTGGAATATGGGCAATGTACCAATGTAAATTTATGAAGTTGGTAAATGTACTGTGGTTATGTGGAGAATATTCCTATTTTTAGGCAATGCACATAACATTTAGGGATGAAGGATCCTGATGTATGTAGCTTACCATCACCTGATTCAAGGGAGAAAAGAGAGAGAGGGCCAGTGCTAAAGCAAATGGGATAAAATGTTGACAATAGGTGAATCTAGGTAAAAGATTTACCTTTTAATCTTGAAATTTTCCTAAGTTTGAAAATATGTCCAAATAAGAAGATTTTTTTTTTTAAAGGTCAGTCTGATACCACATTAGCAAGCGGTGGTCGGTCCGAGTCCTTAAATTGTGTGGAGGGGAGAAAAGGAATGACCTACATTGAGTCATGAGAATAACTGTCATCAGATGTCATCAGATGCAAGAAGCTTAAGGCTGAGCTGATTCCCTGCAGTTTAGGGGTTCACCAACCAAAACAAGGAATTATGTGGGTCACACAGAAAACAGACTCACAAGTGAACAAATTCAAATGATTCCACCCTGAGAAACATCAGGAAAACCAACATCTCTGTATGTGTAAGGCAAAGGTTTTTAGGCGTGGGCCTATAGCCCACTTACTTCAACACAAGTCTACCCAGGAGAAGAACTGGCCCGTTCAAGCTCACCTTCCATTTGCTGCTCCTTGAAATATGTGGGGACTAAGAGGTTCTGTGCTGGTTGGAAAAGGTAGTTGACAGAGCAAACTGCTAGCATTGACAAGGGTACGGTAAGTGCTAGAGCTTGGGGAAACTCTAGAATGAGTAACAAAGTCGTGGACAGCTTTTGATGATGGGATTATTGTTATTGTCACAGATTTGAGTTACTTACTAGGCCCTGAGGATACAGAAAGATAAAAAAAAAAATCCCTGTTCTCAGGAAGATTTAGGAAGAGAGACACACAAAGGTAAACCACAGGACAGCAGGTGACAAGTATGAAATGATTGTTCTTGTCACTGTATGTTAGAGTTTATGGACTAGGACAATCAGGAAAAGCTACTGTGGGCATGGAACACCAAGTAAGTGGTAGGGGTGGGCCCTTGCTCCCTCCCTTCTTTCCTCCCTTCCTCCTTTCCTTCCCTCCTTCCTTCCTTCCCTCCCCCCCTCCATCTTTTGCTCCCTCCTCCCTCCCTCTCTTTTTCTTTTTCTTTCTCTTTCTTCCCTTCCTTTTCTTTCTTTCTTTCTTTTTTTTTCTTTCTTTCTTTCTTTCTTTCTTTCTTTCTTTCTTTCTTTCTTTCTTCCTATAGACATTTTTTTCAATAGATATTTATTCTGTTTTCTAATTGCAAGGTACTGTGCTAGACACTTAAAGAGAACAGTGAGATAAAAGATGATGCTGAGAGGAAGAAAGAAAGGCACATTTGGGGATTAATTGATGATAATAATGGCTAAAATATAATGGGCCCTTTATGTGTTGCCTGTAGTTGCCATAACACTTGAGCACAAACATAGTGGCTTAACATGACAGAAATTTATTCTCTCACACTTACAAAGGCAGAAGTCTGAAATCAAGGTGTTGGCAAAACCACGTTCTAGGGAAGATTTCTTGTCTTGCTTATTCCAGCATCCGGGGACTGTGGGCATTCCTTGGCAACCTGTCTCCACCCTCCCATGACCTTCTGTTCTGTCTAGTAACCCCATGTGTCTCTTCCTAGTACACTTGTCATTGGATTCAGGGCCTACCTAGATAATCCAGGATGATCTTTTCATCTCAAGATCCTTAATTACATCTTCAAAGACCCCTTTCCAAATAAGGTAACAGTTGCCAGGAATTAGGACACGGACGTATTTTCTGGAGCAAGTCATCCAACCCATTATAGGCCCTTTCCATGTGCCAGGCATTGTCCTAAGCATCTTATATGTATTAACTCACCTCATTCACAATAACCTAATAAAACGTTATTATTTTGGTCCACAGTGAGGAAACGGAAGTGCAGAGCCATTAGCTAACTTGGAAGCATTACTTAAGATAATTTGGCTTGAGTGGTGGGCTTGTGTTGAGGAGGCGTGAGAGATAAGTTTGGCTAAACAAGTTCAGGTCCTGTGCAGGATGCCTCAAATACCTAGATAAAAGGCCCTATTCTGTGGGTAATGGGCAGCCACTGAGGGTTTTGAGCAAGAGTATCATGTGAGCATTGATGTACGAGAATATTGATCAGAAGGCACTGTGTTAAGTAGATTGGAGGAGGGCGGGAGCGGGAGGCCTATTAGCAGCGCTCACGTAATTGCTATGAGAGCTGTGTAGGCCTAGACTGCAGAGCAGGCCACAGACACAGAGAGGCTTACTTAATAGCTCATCCTTCTTTTCATCCCAACATGTGGAGCCAACTCCATTTTCCATTAGACTCAGCTCTGCCATCTTCCTGGGTGCCATTCCGGGAGGCAATTGAGAGAGAGGCCAATCTCCATTTGCCCCAGTTTAGCAGACACTGGTTTTTCCATTAAAGGATTGCTCTCAAATTGGAAGGTACCGAAACAGTGCCTAGAAATGCAATCCCCGTACCTTTGATTGCGGTCGCTTGTAAGACAATGGCACTTTGGGGACTGAAGGATGTCTCTCTTGAGGTTTAGAGATGGTCAACTCTGACCTGATGATGGAAGAAGGCTTGAAGCCAATTTAAAGCATAAATAAAGTCCATAACAAGGACTCCTGGGAACGGTCGTTGATGCAGCTACCATGAAGCCCCATCTCGGCTGTCTTCCTCCAGAGTCAGCAGACAGGCGGAGGCAAACATCTCTAGTCTCACCTCTCATCTACTCTTCTTGGTGACCATTGCTGCTCCTGTACAATCTGAATATTAAACATCCCCTTATTCACTGCTAGTCTTTTCGTCTCCTTCTGATATTTGATCAGTAACACCACGAAACAACATTTCCTATTGGATAATACATGGCTTGAGTCCGAGGGACCCCCAATCATACTCTGAGTCCTCAGCCCAACCTATTATTCAGGCTTCAGGAGCCATCAACGCTAGTCAGAAATATCAAAATGTTTCAAAAGCTCGAAAGTCTTTTTTTTTTTTTTCTGCCACAGTGAAAACAAAACCTGAAATGCCTATTTCACACCTGGAGTTTAATTTTAAGGAGGGCTTTCCTATAAGGATAAGATATTTGATTCATTAAAAAGTTTTCAATACAGAAGTAATACCATCCATTACAAAATAAAATTCAACTACCACTCTGGCACGTGAATGTAAAATTAACAAGTAAAATATTCTTAAGTTTGAGGAGACTATCTTAACTCCATGTAATATCGTTCCAGGGTTAAAAAAAATTTTTTTTTTTCTAATACATTTGTCCTCTGTGTGCTCTGAGGGCCACCAACATTGGAATCCTGCAGGGGCTTCTTGGAAATGCCACATCTCAGGTGCCGCCGCAGCTCTCACTGAATCTTGAAGCAGAACCGGCAATTTACCAAGGCACTTCAGGTGAGGGCCAGTTTTGCACTGTTAGTCCTTCGGAAGACAGCTCAGCTGTGACCGAACTGGAAAGACAGAAGCGGACAGAAGAAGGATTAACTAACTCATTCTACAGAATGATGTGTGAACAGGACCGAATTCTGGAACACGCCCCTAGGGCATCAGACTTCGGAGTGACCTGTTAAGGAAATGTCACTCACAAGTAGGCCACCTCCCCTTGGTCCTTATAGTAATTACAAATTAATCAGAAAATCCTAGAACCAGAAACTTTAGAACTGGGATGAACGCCAGAATCTAGAGTAGTTAGTGCCTGTTAGGTTTTGAGCCTCAAACTGGGTTTGTCCCCCCCCCCCCAATTTGGGTATGAAGTTAAAAATAAACACATTCTTGGTGCGATTAGGGCCTCACAAACCCTGGGACCTGGAGCACATTTCTTCATATCTTGGAATCTCAGCCCGTAACCTGTAGGATCTACTCGGCAGGCTTCACAGAGTCGCCATATACCTGAAGGAAGGAACATGGAAGCGCTTTGAAACCTGTGAGAACCTCGAATGTTATCATAGGGCAGATTTCAAGGCTGAGTCCCAGTTTCGTGCAGTTAATTGCATCTCGTGTGAGATAATATCACAGCAAAAGTCTGCTTGAAGTAAAGAAGAAGGTGAGCTAATTAATAAGAAAATGTCATGGTGTTTCCAACACCGTCCAGAAGGAAAAGGTGCTGTGATTCTCATGTGCAAGGGCAGATGGGTTACCATGTTCAGGTCCTGCTGACTGAATGCATGAATTACTGAGCTTGAGAAAGGTGATTTATTAACATTCATTCATTCGACAAACACTGACCGAACCAGGCTGGCTAGGGTTACAGTGCTGAGCAAAAGCACGCGCTGCCCTTGCCCACAGGGAGCTCACAAGCTAACCAAGGAGTAGATAAATGTTAATTGCATCATTGTTCTGGGCCACAAAAGATCAGTCCGAGGAGCAAAGAGCACTTGCACTAGAGAGATTGACCTGGTCAGAGGTGTTAGAGAAGACCTCCCTGAGGACATAGCCCTTGAGCTGAGAGCTGAAGGATAAGCAAGAGCTAAAGTGGGGGAAAGGGAGAAAGAGAGAACGGTGTGTGCACAGGCCTTTTTGCAGGAGGGAGAATGGTGGTCAGAAAGGCCAGTCCTGTTAGGTGATGGCTTGAGGCTGGGGAGGGCAGCCAGGGCCAGACCATACCCAGCCCCATGCACTTGGGTTCCTCCCAGAACACTGGGAGGCCTCTGAAGGATTACGCTGTGGTGGTGATGGTGGTGGAAGCTGTCTGTTTTGCAATGACCAGACCTGGGTTTTGAAAAGGTGACTCAGGCAGCAAAGGAGAGTATAACTCAGGGGCAGGAGGGCAGAGTGTGTGCAGAGACAGGCAGGAGACTTTTACAGCCTAGGAGAGAGAACGGAAACGCTCCCCTCCACAGAAGATCCAACGGCTGGTCTAGTTCTCTCCTCCCTGGTCAGCCTTGTTTCTGAATAGCCCGGTCCACCAACGGGGAGGCCGGCTGTGTGCAATGGGCTCTCCCCTCTAGACCGAGAAAGTGAACAGACCAAGGGTCCAGCCAGCAAATCAGTCCATGTTGAATCCATGGGAATCCATCTCGAGCAGGTGAAATGATAAAAACGCAGTTTCTGAGTCTGCAGGTTGAAAATGCAGCCCTGCCTCCATGGTAACCCCAAGTACAGGCAGCCTGAAAGGGCCAGGCTGAGAGTGTCGGCCAGGCAGCAGCACCCCCCTTACTCACTTCCTAACTCCAGGGCAGAGGTCATCTCTTTCATCCACTCACTGAAAAGATGTAGAAAGGCCTAGGGAGGCTAAATAACTTCTCCAAAGTCACAGAGTAACTTCTTACTTTTTAAAGATTTTTAAAATTCATTTGAGAAAGAGAAAGAGGTAGTGAGCAAGGGGAGGGGCAGAGGGAGAGGCAGAGAATCTCCAGCAGACTCCACGCTGAGCATGGAGCCTGACTCAGGGTTCAATTGGAACCCTGAGATCAAGACCCTGAGATCATGACCTGATCGGAAAACAAGTCAGAAGCTTAACCGACTGAGCCACCCAGGTGCCCCTGAAGTCGCACAGTAACTTAAAGGACCAGTTCCCTGGCCGTTCTAAAACTCATTAGGGGTGTGATACTTTCAAGATGCCCTACTCGTCAGCATCATCTTTATAGACAAGTAATGGAGAGAGTCATAGAAACATGCTTTTAAATTAAAAAAAATTTTTTTTTAAACTTCTGTTCTTTGTACTTTAATTACAATCTCCAGCTCCTAGAATAGAGGGCTAAAGAGAGAATGGGCATTCCATCTAAACTGACTACCTGAGCCTTCAATAGTTTCTGGTCTAATGTGACGCTGCATGCACGAAATTCACAAATGTCTTTAACGAGCCTTTCTGTATAGGTGTCACTGCCTTTCCTTCTCGAGTTAATTTCCAGGCATGACTGGAGTACTTTGATCCAGTTTTCAGTCTCCAGGAAAAATGAGCTTTCCTTTGCTACTCACTCTCACCCGCCATTCCTTAGCCCTAACCAAGTACAAAAAACTCAGCGATTGTCCTGGGCCTCTCAATGTACATTCTACTCTACACTGTTCCTGCTTCCCCTTTGCTTCCTCATAGGGTTTCCTGCTCTGACCCTTTCTTTCATATGGTTTCCCTTACACCCCTGAGCCCTTTTGTGATGTTTCTGGGCTTTATTACTGCATTGTTACTTGTTTATTCTTTTTTCTACTGCCTGTTCCCTCAGGGAGCAGCTACAAATTCCAACCTTGGCCCTCATGCTGTTGCTAGAGATTTTACTGTATATTTGTAATAATTATTCAAGTACATTCCAAAACAAACAAAAACACCCCAAACAGATCCATTTCCCCCATCATTTTTGCTTGAAGATTGAGCATTAGAAGTGATTTACTGTCAACCAAAGTCAAATGCAGTCTGGTTTTCACATGGTTTTCTTCTTCCCGTGGTGCAGTCATGAGTGTGATAACCGAGATTCCGAGGTGTGTCTGTGTGTAGCAGTTATTTGCGAGGGTCCTTAGAAACCTGCCTTTGGGATGGATCGTCTTCAGGCTGGTTTCCTGCCCTGGGCAGCTCCAGGTCGGGGGAGCTTGGCATTGAGAGCAGGGAGGGGTCCTTAGAGGCCTTTGAGATTGCAGTTTGTGTTACACATTTGATTTTTCACTCAAATTGGCAGTCTCTTTCCAAAAGGAGCATTATTTTCTCATCTTTAAAGTATGCTGAGTTTAGTCAGTTTGGATACTAAGCGAAGTATCAGGAGAGTTCTCAAGATTTAGGAAGAAAAAGCCAAGCCATTTTACTCAACCAGGGACCACAACCTCCAGAGTTGTTGGTGAATAATAGTTACGGTCTCCTTCCGTGTTAACACCCCCCTCCTGGCTGTGTTAACATTGGGAAAGACCCACCAGCTGACAAAGGACAAAGGACAAACGTCAATCAAGCTACCGAAGTATTTTGACTACAAAGTGCTGGGGGGAAGAAAAGTTTATTCAACTGAAAGGTTTTGCTGGTATTGCTCTTTGTGGAGTTCAGGATTATAACTTTTTATAACCTGGAAAATGTAGCTCCCTCCCCCCTCTTCCCCCTTCACATGTGAGAATAAAGCACATTGTGAAATGGCTTTTACAAAAGAAAGAAAAGTCTGTACAAAATAGGTTCTCATAAGTGACTATTGGGTTGAATTCAACCTAAGAGCCTGTTTGTTGGTTGGTTTGTTTTTGAGAGAGAGAGAGAGAGAGAGAGAGAGGAGAGCACAAGCGCCTGCCAGCGCCAGAGGTGGGGGGGAGGGGCAGAGGGAGAGAGAGAGAATCCTAAGTAGGCTCCACCCACCTGGCCTGGCGGAGCAGGGCTTGATCTCCTGACCCTGAGATCATGACCTGAGCCGAAATCCAGCATGGGACGTTTAACTGGCTGAGCCACCCAGGTGCCCCTGAGCCTATTTTCATACGGGTCTGAACATCTTCCAATTCGGTCTGCTCAGTTATGGAAGGGATTGCTATCCCATTTGCTGAGCACCGCAGCCTTCTACGTCTCCTTATTGGGTCCTCTTTGGGCATGAAATTCTCACATTTGGAGAAATCCATTGTTTAAACGAAGGGACACAGCAGCTCCCAAAAGGCAGCAAAATGGTCTTCCAACATGGGGTATCTTGACCCGTAAGTGGCTCCCCAAGTTCTAGAGAGGAGGGGATGGTTGGAAGGAAGGTTGAAGCTGTGTTTAGGGGAGATTATGAATTCCAAAGACCCATCTCCCCACTCCTTAGCACTGTCACCATCCAGATTTCATTTCAAATTTAGCACATTAAAAACGGGCTATTTTCCCCTTAAAATCATCTCCTCCCTCCACCCTCTCCCCCAGCTTCCTCACCTGTTTAAAGCAGTATTTTCCTTATCAGGTTAAAACATTTGAACTATCTTTATTAAATTCTTCTCCTCAGTTTTCACTCTCCCAATTCACCATCAAATCCTATCAATTCCTCCTTTTCTACTGTCTTGGAAACTTTTCTCCTTTCTTTTCTACGACTGCAGAACAGAAATAGAAGATGAGGATCCAGCTCTGTAGTTTGGATGGAGAAATGAGAAACACACCACATACAAATGGGGGGAAAAAACAGAAATAGAAATATTTTTTAAAATGCAAAATAACACGGCTCCAAACTAGCCTTATATATAGATCGTGAGCACTGGCTAGCACTGCTTTTGTCTTGTAGCAATCCAGAACAGTGGGGGTTCTTCCTCCTGTTCTGGGGCTGTGGTGAGGCCTTTAGGGGGTCCAGCTTAGGTTATTCTGATCCCAGCCACCCCTCCACTTTAGGAACAGGAAATCTTCACTTCCAGATGAACTAATCATCACTCAGAGTACAATGTGTATGTATATGCACTCTAGTGTTGGCACAATTTATTGAGTATTTCATCATAACTTAAATATTTTATATGTTTATATTTTACTTCCACCTGGACAGAAGCTCCTTCTTCTGTATTCTTAACTGCCCCTCCTCTTCCCCATAGCAACCAACACAGGGTTCAGCTCCTTGTAGTCTATAAATAAAATGTTTGTTAAATCACAGAGCCTTAGAATTTTGACTCAGAAAGAATCTTGAGTTCCTCTTGCCTAATCCTTTACTTTATGGGTAAAGAAACAGGTCTAGATAGATCAGTTGACTCTCCCAAAATCACACAGCTGGCTAGTGACAAAGCAAGGACCAGAACCCTGGGTTGCTCCTGCTTGACGTCTGGACCCTAAACTGTCCTTAGATAATCAGTGACAGAAGGTCTCCTAGGGTTGGCGGTGAGAGGGGTGGTCTGCTTTACTGAAACATTCTCAAAGATTCAGTTCATGCCCCTTGCAGGACCTCTCAGAAGGCCTTAACTCCTCAGCTCCGTGGGGAGCAGCACTCGTTTTATGAATGCGTCGCCCTCGTCCCTGGTCTTTACAGGAGGGCGCCCCCGGGAGCCTCGCACCCACCGACTCCCCCTCTCGGCCCCTCCCTGGCTGCCTGCCGTCACACAGCGGTCAGGGTCCCTGGTTCTCTTCTATTGATGCCGGCCGGTGGAGGCCATGAGAGGGAGGGTCTCCAGCCCCTCGCCAGGGTGGTGGTGGTGGGGGGTGTCCTTGGCTTCGCGGAGAAAGAACTCAAGAGCAAGCCATGGGGCGCCTGGGTGGCACAGCGGTTAGGCGTCTGCCTTCGGCTCAGGGCGTGATCCCGGCGTTATGGGATCGAGCCCCACATCAGGCTCCTCCGCTGGGAGCCTGCTTCTTCCTCTCCCACTCCCCCTGCTTGTGTTCCCTCTCTCGCTGGCTGTCTCTATCTCTGTCGAATGAATAAATAAAATCTTTAAAAAAAAAAAAAAGAGCAAGCCATTCAGGGAAAGAGACAAAGGTGTATCTAGAAGAAAGGGGCTACTTAATAGACAAAGTAGTGGTCTCTCCTCCCAGGTGAGGAAAAAGACCTCCCCCTTTCCCTCTAACGGTTTTCTAAGTTGTTGTGTGTGTGCGTGTGTGTGTGTGTGTGTGTGTGTGCGTGCGCGTAATTGGCTGACGTATAGGAAGGGGCTTACTGCTTAGCTTTATCATTTACACTGAGCGGTGAGTTTTTCTGTTGTCTTACGGTTGTGGAATTACCCACAGGGAGCAATTTTAAGAATGTTCAGCTTCTATGACTTTCACTGCCAGAGGGAGTCGGGTCTTGTGGTCTTCCATGAGTGGGATCTTGTGACTCTTTTTATGACCTGACTTTTAGGTTAAGGGTCAGCCTAAATACCAAAATGGCTTTACTTTGGTCAACTTGTCTCTCGAGCCTCCCTTCACCACGTGGACTCAGCTCGGAGGATCAAAGTCTGTTGGCTGCCCGAACCCCGTACGTGTGTGGGGCGCCGCGAGGACCCGCAGGGCCCGAGCCGCGGCCCGGCCACGCGGGGGACCCCGCTTGCCCCGCCCCCTCCTGCTGCACGCGGCCCGCGCCCCCAACCCTCCCCCACGACGCCCGCCGCTGCACCCGGCCGCGGCCCCCGGCCCACGCCCGGCTCCAGGAGGGAAAGGCCCCGCCCCCATCTGTTGGAGCCTTGACACCGCCTCCTCCCGCCCCGCCGAGCCTCCACCCAATAGCGAGCGCGGATGGGCGGGGTGCGGAGGCTGTCGTGAGGGGGTCCTGGCCAATGGGGAAGCGTGCCGGGCCTGGTGGGCGGGGCCTCGAGGCCTTGTCACGCTCGGGTCCGTGTGAAAACGGGGGTTCCGAGTGCAAAGCAAAGTTTTTTTGTAAACCGTCTGCAAAGGCGGGGGGGCGAAGAAGGCGCCGGAGACCGGGCCGAGTGCAGCTGCCGTGGCCGCCGCCTTTTTAGCTCTTCAGGCGTCGGCTTCCCGGTCCGAGCCACACCGGAGGAGACCAGCGAGGGGAAGACCTGCGCGGAGAACCCTGCAGATGCTCGGAGCCTTCGTAGCGCGGAGCTGCCTGTCGCCCGCCCCCGCCGCCCGCCTGCTCCTGCTCCTGCTCCGGCTCTTCGTCCCCGGGCTTCGGGAGCCCCAGCTCCCCGCCGCCACCGTCACCACCGCCGCCGCCGCCTCGGCCTCTGCCGCCCCGCTGTGGGTGTGGGGACTGGTGGGGCTGAGCCGGGCCTCCGCGCCGGCTCTGAGCACGGACGCCTGAGGAGCTGTGCGCTGCCGGCCCGCCGGGGACGCCCGCAGGCGCGGGGGCTCGGCGGCTTGACCCGGGGCTCGTCCCCGTCCCGCCGCTGAGGCCACACCGCGGTTTCCCGAGCGGCCCAGTCGGGCTGCGAGAGCCCCGCGCCGCCCTCCCGCCTCCGCCTCCGGGTCGCCGGCCGCCGGCGACTCGCCGCCACCGCCAGTGTAGCCGCCCGGCCGCGCTCGGCGGGCCCCTGAGCCGCAGCCATGGGGTGCTGGGGTCGGAACCGGGGCCGGCTGGTGTGCATGCTGATGCTGACCTTCATGTTCATGGTGCTGGAGGTGGTGGTGAGCCGGGTGACCTCGTCGCTGGCGATGCTCTCCGACTCCTTTCACATGCTCTCGGACGTGTTGGCGCTGGTGGTGGCGCTGGTGGCTGAGCGCTTCGCCCGGCGGACCCACGCCACCCAGAAGAACACGTTCGGCTGGATCCGGGCCGAAGTGATGGGGGCTCTGGTGAACGCCATCTTCCTGACCGGCCTCTGCTTCGCCATCCTGCTGGAGGCCATCGAGCGCTTCATCGAGCCGCACGAGATGCAGCAGCCGCTGGTGGTCCTCGGGGTCGGCGTGGCCGGGCTGCTGGTCAACGTGATGGGGCTGTGCCTCTTCCACCATCACAGCGGCTTCGGTAACGACTCCGGCCACGGCCACTCGCACGGGGGTCACGGCCACGGCCACGGTCTCCCCAAGGGGGTCCGCGGCAAGAGCAACCGCACCGGGGACAGCGACGACAGCGTGACCCCGGGTGAGCAGAGGCCCGACCAGGAGGAGACCAACACCCTGGTGTCCAGTAGCAGCAACTCCAACGGGCTGAAACTGGACCGGCCAGGTGAGGAGAGAGTGGCCACCGCAGGTGGTTGGGTCGGGGGAAGCCGGGACCCCAGCCTGGCCCTGGGCGGGATGGCCCGCACGCCCCCTGGTGCCCGCGCCGGCCGGCGCCGCGCCGCCGCCTCTAACCCTGCAGGTCCCGCACCCGCGGGGCACACGAGGAAATAGGACCCCTTTCGGCCGGGTGCTAGGAGCCGGGGCGCGCGGTTGGGGGTGACGGTGGGGACTGCGGTTTTGAGAGTGGGAAAAGGGTCGGGAAGGGGACCGTCAGCCCTCTGCAATCCACAGCCGCACTTGGCCGCCCTTACGAGCAGTCCTTTCGAGAGACTGTCTGATTTTGGTTTTCACAGAATCAAAAGCGCTTCCTAAGTAAATTTCTTGCCCCCCCCCCTTGGGAAACGGAGAGAATTCCCAATTCATCCTTAGTTGTTGGCCATTTGAAACCTTGCCCTAAGTAGTTCTTGTGACCTTTAAGCAAGTTTCTTAGTGTTATATTCAGAGCCATCTAGCCATTGACTTTCCTGAGCTCAAAACCCTGGTTAAAGGTTCCTTTTATGAAGGGCAATGTGTACTTCAGTTACTTGTCTAAAGTCTGAGCCTAATCCTGCAAATCCTAGATTTAGGACCTGTTTGGTCATGTTTAACATTTCACTTAGGACTTTTCAAAATCATACTAAATAAAAGTGATGGTAACTTATTCATCTTATTTTTTACTGGGTGCTTTTCATTCTAAATATAATTGCTCTTGAAGGCAATTTGGAAAATGTTGAAAGAAAAGAGATGGGAAAAAGAATCAACCAAAGCCCAACTACCCAGGCTCTTAATGATGTTAACAATTTGGTGTATTTCCTTCCAGTTTTTTTCATTTACATTTATTTGCTTAGTGGTATGTTACTACATGGACAACTTGTGCTTTTTTGAAGGTGCAGGATATCATGTTAACAAAATTGAACTTGTACATTGAAAAGGTTTCATAAACAATTGAATTTCCCCCTCACTCCCACTCTGCAGGGTGTTACTCCAAAGAAAATTAAGCTGCTCTGGTGTGTACACAGCAATTCCTTTAAAAGATGGGCACGTTTGGTTTAAGAACTGGTAGGGTAGATAGAGATATTTCAGCTTTTCCTGAAGTAGATGATTGTTGATGGGTTTATATTGCTAATTTGTCAGTTTCTAAATCCTCTCCACCAAGAGACTCTGTGGTTTATATTCCTGATAAAAGTTTGAGTTAGCCACAACCCTTTAATGACAAAGAGTGACTAGAGCAGTGTGTCAAATCAGGCATTTGTAGTGGACTTCTCCATAGTTGCATTTAGTTTCGTGGGGGATAGTATTCAGTCTTATGGTTTCTTTTTTTTTCTTTTTTTAAAAGATTTTATTTATTTATTTGACAGAGATAGAGACAGCCAGCGAGAGAGGGAACACAAGCAGGGGGAGTGGGAGAGGAAGAAGCAGGCTCCCAGCGGAGGAGCCTGATGTGGGGCTCGATCCCAGAACGCCGGGATCACGCCCTGAGCCGAAGGCAGACGCCCAACCTCTGTGCCACCCAGGCGCCCCCAGTTTTATGGTTTCTTTTTGTATATGCCAAAAAGTATAGCGGAATGTTCACAGGACCCCACCCCCACAGAAGAGATGAACTTTTTTTTGGAGATGGGGAGGTAGGAGGGTGGTAAGGAGAATGGGGAAGCAGTATCTTCATAATGACTCCATTTAGGCCTGGCCCTTATGCCCTTGCTTGTTCCCAGTAAGTCAGTTTATACTAAACTGCCCTGGGCACATTTTTAAATGACGTTCCATGAAAAATGTTTACCTCTTTCACTAAAATGGAATTAGATGAAGATGCTTGTATAAACACTTCAGATGTATTTGATACCACATTTTTTCTTTCTTTATAGATCCAGAAAAGTCCAGAAATGATGCGGTGGAAGTACAAGTGAATGGGAATCTTATCAGAGAAGCTGACCATGTGGAATTGGATGATGATGATAAGGCTGGACAACTTAACATGCGTGGAGTTTTTCTGCATGTCTTTGGAGATGCTTTGGGTTCAGTGATTGTAGTAGTAAATGCCTTGGTCTTTTACTTTTCTTGGAAGGGTTGTCCTGAAGGGGAGTTTTGTGTGAATCCATGTACCCCTGACCCCTGCAGAGCATTTATAGAAATAATTAATAGTACTCATGCAACAGTTCATGAGGCCGGTCCTTGCTGGGTGCTCTATTTAGATCCAACTCTTTGCATTGTAATGGTTTGTATACTTCTTTACACAACTTACCCATTACTTAAGGAATCTGCTCTTATTCTTCTACAAACTGTTCCTAAACAAATTGATATCAAAAATTTGATAAAAGAACTTCGAGATGTTGAAGGAGTTGAGGAAGTTCATGAATTACATGTTTGGCAACTTGCTGGAAGCAGAATCATTGCCACTGCTCACATAAAATGTGAAGACCCGACATCATACATGCAGGTGGCCAAAATCATTAAAGACGTTTTTCATAATCACGGAATTCACGCTACTACCATTCAGCCTGAATTTGCTAGTGTAGGCTCTAAATCAAGTGTAGTCCCATGTGAACTTGCCTGCAGAACTCAGTGTGCTTTGAAGCAATGTTGTGGGACACGGCCACAAGCCCCTTCTGGAAAGGATGCAGAAAAGGCCCCAACAGTTAGCATTTCTTGTCTAGAACTTAGTGACAATCTAGAGAAGAAGCCCAGGAGGACTAAAGTTGAAAGCATCCCTGCTGTTGTGATAGAGATTAAAAAAATGCCAAACAAACAACCTGAATCATCTTTGTGAGTCTTGAGAAAGATGTGATATTTGACTTTTGCTTTAAACTGCAAGAGGAAAAGACTCCATTGAAATTCTAAGTTTGCCAAGTAGTGTAATTGAAGTCCTTGTCTGGTCACACAGTTTAATTCTATTTTTGTAAGAACATAATGGGACTGCTTAACAGAGTTCTATATTACAACTTTGTGATAATTAGTGCAGAGTACAGCTATGCTGTAACAATTTTGGAAAGCCAGTTTTAACACTATGTTACATTTTTGTTTAAAGTAAGTATAAACCTTATATAACATAATGACATTTGATTTCCAGTTTTTCCATGGTAAAAAATTAATTAGGGGGATAAATAAATTAAAATTGTTACTGGAATTTCTCTGCTTTTCTTTTCCCCCAGTGTTATACTTTGTTTTTTAGAGTTATAATCACTAAGCTTGAAAAATCATCAACAGGTTTGTTTCCTTTGACGTTTTGCCCTCTGAAATCATTACATAGCATAATGGCAGCATGTTTTTGAGAATGACTCATGGATATTATTAGGAAAAGTTCCCTTTTTTTCCTTCACATGGGGTATTTGTAATACTAAAGATCACTTACTATCCTGGATTCTATATTGCTGAGTATTATTCTAATAAACAGTTGAGATAATTAACAAGTTGAACTACAGTTTACATATATATAATAGGGCATATGGAGAGTAAGAGCAGGGAAGATGGTTTACCAAATTAAATATTTAGATTGTTGGAAGTTAATGTTCAAGACCGCATGTTTTGTTTTACCAAAGTTAGTCTAAAGTGTGGACATGTTCACCAGCATTACTTTCTCTGAAAGATTGGCATTAGGAACATTGAGCTCAAAGTTTACTTAATGAAATACATACAGTAAATATTTTTAAGGACCTTAAAGCTAATCTGATAGTTCCATGTTAAATGCAAGCTTATTCGTGTAATCTTTCAAATTGTAGATATTTAAACAAAACTTAAAGACTTAGTCATTTCATGGTGACCAATCATGAATGGATTCAAACGGAGCTTTTTTCGAGTACAACCAGCAGTTCTTGTGCTTCGCCCAGAGCTATTGACTTAGGAAAAGAAGGAAATCTAATGGTTAATGCAGTTTAAATGTTAAATTCTTAAAAAACAAAGTTAAAGCAAAATTAATAATTAAGATTCTGTAGGTCATCCTGTCTTGACATTGCTCAGATCTTGCAGTAGTGGCTTATTTTGTAAAGATGCCACACTATCTACACAGGAAATTGTTCTTGGCTATTTCGTTGTTGCTGTGGGTTTTGAATCCATACACAAATATTATTTAAGGATATTTAAGTTATATTTTTCTTGACAGAGAGGGGTTATGCTTTGTGAAGAAACTAGATTTTTGTCCTCATAAGGATGAATATTAATATCAGTTATCATGTATAGCTCTATTTTTCTAGAAATAAGGAATCCTGACTACTTCAGTAACTTTTATAGCTGACTACTTTTGGGATGGCTATCTTTTGGGATTTGAAATAATTCATTGTTTAATGGGTCTTAAGATGAAAGCGTTGGCATTGGACAGTTAACTTTTTAAAGGGATCTTTTGTGGTAGATGGTGTCTTTTTCTAGTATAAGCCTGTTGCTGGCAATGGGCCTATTTAAGAACAGCCGATTTTTCCAGTGAGAATGAGGTAATTTTAGGAACACAGTTTGTAAGTTCACATTTGCTATAATGGGCCAAAACCATAACCTGCCAATTTGCAGTACATCTTGATCTTTTAATACTCTTATCTGATAATTGTGTAATTCAGTTCCTAAACCGGAAGGTACTTTCAATTTTGCAGAAAAATTTTAAACATGAAATTCGGGAATCTCATCGTATGGGTAAACGAGAGAAAGCTTCAAACTGTACTGTATCACGTACATTCCTGATTGAACACTTAGAACTACAAACCATTAAGATCTTCAAACAGTTTATGTTACAGAAACATTTTGGTAATGACACATAGAGTAGGGTAACTGGTAAAGTACATTCAGTGGGGTTTTCCTTACAAATGCTTTATTGGGTCTTTCTTAAAGGTTGTATAATGTATAAGACATCAGCTAAATGAGGATTTTTCTTTTTTTTAATGGTGTATAAGCGTGGGATAAGGGCTTTTTTTTTTTTTCAAAGTGCTTTGAAGGTAACAGCCTTTAGATTTCAGTTACTTCACTTTTCATAATTTTTAAATCGCTTATACATAACAAAGTGGTACCATAGAATTCTTTTTTCAAAGGACTTTGTTATAATAGCAAAATCCGTGGGCACTGACTCACCTTTTGAGTTTTAGCAGAGAATTATTTATTTCTTTACAATGCACTTTCTAACCCATTTTTAGCATTATCTTTTAAAAAATGCTTTTATATTTAAATATTGTGGGATTTAAGTGTCTTTTCCAAAATAGCTTATTCCTTCCTGAAAGAAAATGAGGGAAATAACCCTGAATTCGTAGGACACTTAAACTCACTATTTAAATATGCTGTTTTATAGCAATGCATCAATTTTAGGAGGTGCATCTCTCCTGCTGGCTCTTTTATATTTGAGCAAGATCAGTGTATTTAGAATATGTGTTTAGAAACTTGTCTGTTGTCTCAGTTTAGTGAAAAGGAGGTGCTGCATGTGCCTGAAATAAAACCAACTCCAATTTTCCCAAGCCCAATGCCGCCTTAGTGAGGAGAGATTGCCTTCTCCCTTGTCACCTTTCAGCTTCTGTGATTGTTTCATAAGGGGTTTGGGGAGGGCATCTGCATTGTAAAAATACGGACTAGAACCTTAAAGTCAAAAAAGGGCAAAAACTTTGGTGTATGAATTTTAGCATTTTAGAAAATAATGTTTGAATAACTAAGGTATATAATTTGAATCGGAAGAATGTCCATCAAGAGCACCTTGGAAAAATCTCAGTAGGTAGAAGACTGTTAACATGTTTGTATCCTGTTAACATGCTCAGTTAATTTTGAATTTTCGAAAGCTTTGAGGGAAAGGGCCTATGGAACCTAATGTGAAGTATTTAGTAGGCTAACTGGTATTAAGTTGAAGATTCTTTTACTGTTTATAAGCAGATACCATTTGAATGATATAAATGTCATTTACCTGCTGTCTTAAGATGTTCACACATACACAAATATGGAGAATAATTCTACAATATAGAAATATTTATTTTAATAGAGTTTCAGTTAAGGCATAAAACAGTGTTAAAACTCTTGGGAAGGTGGAGGGTTTTTGTTGTTTTTAAGTGGAAAACTGTCAGATGCAGTGTTTGGCCAGCTGCAATGGGAATTGTACTAGCACTCTTTTGATGTAGCTCTACCGATACTATGTGGCGATGCTATTTTGTTATACTGACAAGCTCTGGACTATTTAGCCGTCATTTTCACTGGCACAAGAGCCTTTTGTATGTCATTCAGTTTAAACTTTTAAACCAAAAATTTTGTGGTCCAGTGTCTTTGGCCAAAAGATGCTGGAGGGAATGTAACATACAATTATTATGTGGCTATATATAAAAAGACACAAATTGCCATGTTATGGTCCTGCCTTGAAACAGCACAATGAAGTGTATCAATGTATTCTGTGATTCTTTATGAAACTTCCATGTTGTGTTGTTTTGTGTCGACCATAGCCTGTCGTTTGGGCCAGATGTGGCACAGTTAAATGCAATTATCATCTCATTAAATGCAGATGCAGATAAAAAGTCCTTTAGTGCTGCAACATTTTACCTAACTTTTTGTATGTTTTATGACCGTGCGTTGTTTTCCAAAGCTGTTCCTACCTCACCATGAGGCTTTATGGATTGTTATGTATTATAAATGTTCTTTATGAGACAGACTACTGTGTTTCTTCTCATTTATTAAAAGTTAAGTAGAAAAATAAACTAATTTTAATATCTACTTCATTGTTTTGTGCATGTGGCCTCCCCACCTGTACTAGTTTGGGTTATGTAGACTTCAGGGGCTTAAAGGGGAATTGGAGCTCAAGTGTTGCTAGGTGTACAAGATGACCAGGTTAGAGGATAGTATTGTGGAAGGAAAAAAATGGGCAAAAATTGCAATAGAAGTAGAAAGGGTAACACAGCAAAGGCTCACTAACATGAAATAGGCAATGGCTGTGAAATTTTTTGTTACAAACATTAAGCATTTACATTATGTAATTACAGGTTAACCTCTTTTTTTTACTTGCTCTTTGTAAGTATAGTTACTAACAAGGATTATTAAATACTTTACAATTTCCTTAAAGAACTTGTGCTCCTGGCTAGGAGATAAGCAGATAAAATTGCATAAGAAAAAAATCATTTGGCAATAAATGGCAATAGAGAAAAGAATTCATAAATACAGTAATACTCCAAAGAAGGGATGAAGATCTTTGGAAAGGATTCATGTAGGTTAAAACTGAAAGGAGGGATGGGGGCTGAGAGGCAAGGGGGCATAGAATGGAGGACTGAGGATCAAGAGGTAGGACCTTGTTAAAGAGGGATGCCTGGGTGGCTCAGTGGGTTAAGCACCTCCCTTCGGCTCAGGTTGTTATGATCCTGGGGTCCTGGGATCGAATCCCACATTGGGCTCCCTGCTCAGTGGGGACCCTGCTTCTCCCTCTCCCTCCGCAGCTCCCCTTGCTTGTGTCAAGTGAATAAATAAAATCTTCGAAGGAAAAAACGCTTGAAGTGCCAGTGTCAACTGGTTTGAATTTGGTTTTATAGGAATAGAGGAAGCCTTCAGTATTTGGATAGATGAGAAAGAAAAGGATACAGGATAGATTTGGAATGACAAGTAGAGAAAGTGAGACAGGAAGACAAATCCATTTACTAGGTAGTGCTAAGAGAATGAGCGAGTTCTCAAATACACACGCCCATATCTACGTGTACCGCATTTCAGTTGATTCCAAGCTCATCCCTTTTTTATACTTTAATGTTTCTGAAGTCCGAATGCATAGATAGAATCAATAGTATCTTACTACTGTTGGCCAACTTACTTTCTTATCTGGATGTGTCTTACTATTAAGGATTCAGAAAAGAATTCTCAGGCAATATGGGCTTTTAAGAAGTATTTGCCAACATTCCCTAGAACATAATTTCATGTACTATGCATTGCACATCTGGATGAAGGCTGTTGCTTTTGAATTAGACTAAAAATACTCTTAAAAAGTCAGGGACAGCATTGTTTTTTTTGAAGAATTTCATAGACGTTTCTGCGTCTTCAGAATTGACCATTTTTGCTCCCCCAACCCTAGGCTATATAGCCTTTTTTTTTTTAAATCAAGGAATTTATGGCACTTTGTTGCATTTGCTTATTTACAAACTTGTTTCACGTTGTTGAACAAATTTTGTTGTAACAAACTTTGTTATAAACTTGCACAACACAAACTGTGAGGTCCGAGTTGTCTATATTTCCTCAGGATTTAGCACAGAAACTGGCACACTGGAGGGTTTCAAAGGTGTTTGAATGAATATTGAGGAATGGGGGAGTGGAAGAAATAAGATACTCTTCATAGCTAAAATATACTGAGCACTGAAGATATAGTAATAATACTACTAATAGCTATAATATTCTGGGCACTTGTAAAAATATACTAAGGGACACATGCTTTCATTGAATTCTTACAAGCCATTAGGCATATTTCATTATTCCCATTTTACAGACTTGTTCAGCGCCTGACCCAAAGTCATCTGGCGAGGATGCGACGGAGCCAGGACTGGAATTCCGCAAAGGCATCCACCAAGTAGCTTGCTTTCCCATCACTTCATATCATCAACAACCAACTTCATAAGCAGATTCAAAATGAAGAGTTCTCTTTAATTTTCCTCCGAGCAGCAATAGAAAGGCCAAAGAAATGAGGAAACTAGATTTTAAAGCATTTGCTATTTATTTAAGAAAATCATGGTAGTCACCATAAGAAGAATCAGAACTCTTCCACCTGAGTTAGACTTTCTTATGTTATGATTTAGTGTCATTTTTATTTTGCGTTACGCGAGGGACAGGAAAAACAATCTTTTTTAAAATTCAGAGCCTCTCCTGGCCTTGTGGACAACTGTTAATCTCTACAAACTGGTAGTATTTTCACCTAAGCTACCATATAGCGTTGTCGCAGGTATTAACTGCTGCTGTTGGAACACAAAAACTATGGCTTCAGTATCCGTTAATGCTGAAAACAGCGGGTCTTTGGGGGTATGAGGAGTGGAGGTGATTGAATGAAGTCAATGTGGGTGAGGAGACACAGGGAGGGGCCCTTCTACTTTTCAACAGGGGAGCTGTTAGCATTTGGGTGAGATAATTTATCAGAGAACAGGAGTGAACCATGCACTGAGTTAGGGACCCTGGCTTCCTTCCACACAAATGCCAGAAGCTCCTGCCCCCCCCCCCCATCAAGACACCCTCACTGTTTTAAATGTCCCCAAGGGAGGCAGAAGGGCCCGATGGGAAACCATAAAAGCTAACCAGTGAGAACTCACTCCTCCAGCCTCTCCCACACAATCCGAATGCTACATGTAGTCTCCCCCATTTACATAGACTGGTAACAGAGATCCTTCCTGTTTTGTTCAAACTTCGGTTCCAGGAACCATTCTTTCCTGCTGCATAGTCACATAGAAAGTGAAGTCTAAAGGTGTGATTTCTAAGACTTATAAGCATTGATAGGACCAGGTAGACAGGAGCTCCTCTGACAGGTTGAGAAGATTGTTCTGCTCCAGAAAGCAGTGCAAATGTGGCCATCTGATTTGGTCATGGAACCCTTGGCTATCTCTTCTGAAGTATAAAGTAAAAATGCGTTTCTGGAAACATAAAAGGGGTTAAAACCAGTGCCTTTTTTAAAGTGCAAACTCGAATATTCAAGTAGAAATTGAGAATGATTTACCCTGTTTTTTTTTTTTTTCTTCTAATGGTGAAAATGTCTAGGACAATATTGGAAAAAACTTACCAGGACTTTTTGTAGCTTGAATCAACAGTGACCTTCAATGACACCTGCCCGAGGCTCTTGCATCAAGATTCCTCTGGAAGGTGATAGTGATGCAGCAATGTTTATTGATAAAGCCACTGGGTCTTGAGTTTCTATACATTATTCAAAGTCAGTGAGCTGAAAAAAATTAGGTAGCATATTATGGTAGAATAATGATCCCCTAAAGATGTTCATGTCCTAATTCCCAGAAGCCATGAATCTGTGACCTTACATGGCAAAGGGACTTTGCAAGTATAATTAAGTTAGGAATCTTGAGATGGGGAGATTATCTCAGATAATCTACATGGACCAAATATAATCATAAGCGTCCTTAAAGGAGGAGGCAGGAGGGTCAGAGTTAAAAGATAGGATGATGGAAATATGGATGGCAGAAGTAGTGTTGCAGTTAGAGAAATTGGAAGGTGCTACACTGCTCACTTTGGAAATGGAGGGAGAGGCTGCTAGCTGAGGAATGCAGGTGGCCCCTAGGAGCTGAAAAAGGCAAAGAAACATCGTCTGGAAGGAGTACACCACTGCTGACGCCTGAATCTATTCCTTGAGACCCATTTTGGACTTAGGACCTCCAGAACTATAAGATAATACATTTGTCTTGTTTTAAACCACTAAGTTTGTGGTGATCTGTTATAGCAATGAAAAATGAATATACATGTATCACTGTATAACTATAATGTACACACTAAATTGGTGATTTATTATTTTGCTCTCATTGGAGTTAAATTACAGGCTAATTTGTAAGTAAAATTTTATGAGAAAAGGGCTAGACACTATAAATGGTGATATAGCTTTTTGTTGAAATACTTATGCGGTAATTGACTTTGGATGTGTATGTGAATGAAGCATTGATCTGCGGTATTAACGTGAGAAGGAATGCTCAGATTGAACACGTGACATACAATGCAGAGTTTTCTTTACGTATACATGTCGCCCGAGTTTGTATGTCAAGGCACCAAGCTTTAGGGATAAATACTTCCTTAAGGGCATTAGTGGGAGTCCAGACAATCTCGTGTGTTCCCATGAGACCCAGTCTGAGCAAAAGGAGAGCCCGTGGTCAGTGAAAGAACCTTGTATGAATTGGAGATGTCATCCTGAGGCCACCTGCGGTAACTACAGAGTGTCATTCACACAGCAGCCTCCCCTTTCCGCTTCCTCCGTTTCCTGCTTTCATTCCACTTGGTCCCTCCTCTCTATCCTCTCTATCCTGCTCTTTCTCAGCCCAGCCCGTTATTAGGCATATGACCTTGGCAGGTTGGATACTCCTTGGAGTTTCAGTTTTCACATCTGTGAGATGGGACAATGCATCCTTTATGAGGTCCTTGTGAGGAATACCTGGGACAAAAACTAAAATGTATCTAGCACATTCCATGTTCTGGCACTGTGAGAAATGTTTACCCCATGTTATCCTTAACGATCACTCCATGAACTAAATGCTATTATTAGCTCCACTTTTTTTTTTCAGATTTGTTTATTTTGAGAGAGAGGGAGTGAGCAGGGGGAGGGGCAGAGGGAGAGGGAGAGTGAGAATCCCCAAGCAGACTCCCTGCCCAGTGTGGAGCCGGACTCAGGGGTCGATCCCAGGACCCTGACTCAATGTCAAGAGTTGGACGCTTAACTGACCGCCACGCAGGCGCCCCATCTCCACTTTAAAGATGAGGAAACGGGGTGAGAGAATGGAGTGATTTCCATAAACCTGGTGAGTGGGGAAACCAGGACTAACCCAGCTCTGTCTAGGCAACGCCCCTGCTCTTGGCCATGACATCAGCCCCACAGAGAGTCAGCCCGGTCTCTCATCTCCGGGGCTCTTCCAACTCAGCTGTTACTCCAGGCATTCAGCTCTGCAGCCCGACGCCCTGGCTTCAAATCCCAGGCTCCAGAGCTGTGCGACATTGGCTAAGACACTTAAACTTTCTGCCTTCATTTCCTCATCTGCAAAATGAGGGTAAGAAGAGTATTTTTCTTAGAGGGTTGTTTTAAGATTAAATGAATCAATATAAGTAAAGCACTTTGAACAGTGCCTACTCCTTATTAAGTGCTCAGGGAAGATTGGCCAGTTATTTTATTCCCTTCCTAGTTCTTACTTCTCCCTTCTTTCCATACTTCTCTCCCCCCCTTCTTTCTTTCCCTCTCTCTCTCTCTCTCTCCCTAAACCCAATTTGTGACCCTTAAAGCCTTGAATAATCCCTTTTCTAACTCTTGGACTTACACCAGTCCTCTTCAGTGATAACCACTTTTCTCTCTGTCTTTCAAAATCATTGGACATTTTCCCCCCGAGGTGACTTTGTAACGCGCGTTAGCCCCATCTCGGGAGACAGGAGTGTCCGGAGGGCAGAGATGATTACCTAGTGATCTGTTCTATGACTGCTCTGGGGGAAGGAGGGAAGGAGGAAAATGATTCAGGCTCAAAACAAGAAAGACAATTCCAAAGATCGCATAGGCTGTGGAAGGAACCAGTGAGAGGTGCTTCCATGAGTCTGGTGTTCGATGCAGGCGGCAGAGCCTGCTGGTGATTTCTGCTCAGGGCAGAGCTTGGACCCAATAGTTCTGGGATCTTTCTAGCTGAGATGTGGGGATTTCCTGAGAAGTGCTTGTGAGGGGCAGTGATATGGTCCAGGGAAAAGAGCCCGGGGTGATTTTCCTCTGCACTGGCCCCACCACCTGCAGTGCCGGGGAGACACATCCGAAGGAGGTAATGACATTCACTTCCATTCTGCTTCTCTTCCCCTTCCTCCTCCTCCCGCTCCTCCTCCCCCTCCTCTTTCTTCTTTTTAAATCAGTGGATAATGTAATTTTCACTTTTTCCCCCCCAATGGAACTGCTTGAGAACCTCCGAGCGGGCAGTGCGTGAGTCTGGTGGGTCTGGTGAGCGAACCCCTGAGCCCCGCGGCTCCAGTGTTTTTCCTGGACGCCACGGGCGCTGTGGGTGCTCTGAGCTGCGTTAGACTGGTAAGCTGTGTTTTCCCCGCTCTTCATTATAACTTAGCAGCAAGTCACATAAGGAACGACTATTTGAAATGAACAGTGAATGAACAGCAAAAAAACAAAACAAAACAAAAACAGTGATTTTGCAGATTTGCTTCAATATCTGTTTCCCTGGGTCCCTCTGCCGCGTTCCTTTGGGGACTTTTATTTTATAGAACATCCAGGGTCTACCCTCCTCCACACTCCGCTGTACAAAAGAGAAAGGATGGTGCTGGTTCCATCCCATGAGGTTTTTCATTTATTGGAAGTCAAGACCTCTCTTGCCCACAGTGTGGGATTTGTGGAGAAGGGCTTGCAAAGAGCAACCTGAAACTTCTCTTACCTCATCGTTCCAAGCACAACACTCGCATTTTGTATGTATTAAAAAAAAAACTAGCAAATTTTGTGAAGTGTTTAAATTAAGTTTTAAAGCCCTTTTTGTCTACTTTTGATGCCAGAACACATGGTAATATTTCAACTTGTACTTTAAAACTATATACATGTATATGTAAATATATGGGTCTACAAATTTTTTTTTTTTGCTTAAATAAATAAAAGTCAGTCGAACAACTTACACTACTTGTGAAACGGCAAAAAGTTGAAATGTGAGATCACATTTAAAAGAGACTTTTAGAACAATTTTAGTGATATATTAATTTAAAGTAAAAATATTGTTTCCTGTAAATCACTCTCCGCAAAAGTGACAAAGTACCAGGGCCCAGGGGCAAATGAGATGCTGGCAGTAGTGGGGGTGAGATGACATGCACTGGAACGTGAACGGCTGCAGCAAGTCAGCAGGCTGGGGAGGGCAGGGGTGTGGGTTGTCCTGGATGCTTGGCTGCCCCGGCTCTTTGTCAGGGGCAGGAGCAGCGCTCAGACACGTGAGTCGGGAGCAACTCCGCTGAGGGCTCGGGCAGGAGTGGAAGTTAAGGGGCCATGTAGGCACCTATGAGCCATCAGGGCCCAGCTCTGTATGGCCACAGATGCACGGTTCATCTGGTGTGGTAGTTCGCGCAGGGGTGTCAGAGACACCCAGATGGGGGCTGGAGTCCTGCGACCTGTCCCTTTCCTCTTTATCACCCTGGACGCATCACTTTGGTCTGTTTGGGGTAACAGCAGTATATGCTTATGGGATTGTTGTGAGGGTTGAAGGAATAATGCACCTGCGGTCCTTGGCACAGGATCTAGTATTACATAAAGGCTCAGGAAATTATTATTGGACCTCACTGCAGTCCCAGGAGGCAAATGTTCTCCCTTGACCCCCCACAAAATGAGGTTTAGTGAGACTGAGTTTTGATCTAGATATATTTTTTAAAAGATTATATTATTCATTTGAGAAGGGGAAGGTGCAGAGGGAGAAGGAGAGAGAATCCCAAGCAGACTCCGCTGTCGCTGAGCCAGACAAGGGGCTCGATCCCACCACCCCAAGATCATGACCTGAGCTGAAACCAAGAGTCCGTCGCTTGACCGACTGGGCCACCCAGGCACCCCTAGATTAATTATTAAACTAGATTAAGTATTCATCTAGGCTAGGCCTACATTCCCATGGGGCCTCCAAAGCTCTTGATTTTTCCCTGAATGCCACACTTAAACCTTGTGGGGGTTTTCTAGGATTTGGCCGTTCTCCTCCGAAGCACAGATTGATTTCTTCATTCAACAAATCCTTACTGAGCGCCTCTCCTGCAGCGGTTAGCGCTTCACCCCGAGCAGAGACACAGATCCCCGCCCTTGGGAAGTTTACAGTCTACAGAGAGATAAGATAAAGAAGTACAGTGTGTATTAGATTAGCGAGTGTTGGAGTCTAAGGAGGAAAAAAATAGCCGGGAAGAGCGCTGGGAGATTATGGGTGTGTTTGTGTGCGTGTCGGAGCGAGGCTTGACGTCAATATTTTAGATATAAAGGCCAGAAAACCTGAAAGAATGAATGAGATATTTGAGTAGAAAGCTAAAAATGCAGAAGCCAGCTCCTGGGGTTTCTGGGGAAAGAGACTTCCAGGCAGAGGGACCAGGAGGGTAGGGCCCTAAGATGAGAGCTCATCAGCTCCTAGAGGCCAGAAGTGGATGCCCCTGGGGAAAGGTCTGTGCTTCTAGAAAGAATTTCTTTATTATTTATTTGATCAGGCTGAGAATCAGCTTTCTTCCCCCAAAGCAGGTTTTTCTAAAACTTGGACTTCCCTTTACGAGCTGCCGCCCCTTGGTTGGGTCACTAAAGCCCGAGGTTGAAGCAACGCGGAGGAACAGTGTTGGCTTAGCGGCGGTCTGATTTGTTGTGTAATGGCAGGGACTTCCTAGATGACTCAGCAGGGTTCTCTGCTTGAAAGTCAAGCCAGCCGATGAGGAGCTCCAGCCCCAGGCCTCCCAGGTCTAGAGGATCCCCTGTAGGGCAAAGGAAGGGACTATTTCTCTGAGCCTGATCTTGACGTCATTTAGCTGCCTGGACTCCTGGAGCTTTGAGCAAATAAATGCTTTATCCCTAAAACACAGATCTTCCAGCTTGACTTTGCCTCCCTGGAAAAGAAAAAAAAAAAAAAAAAGAGAGAGAGAGAGAGAGAGAGAGAGCCTGCCCCATGCGGTGGGTGAGAACATGGACTTTGGAACAGGAGAATTGGTTTAAGTGCTCACTCTGGCAATTACGAGTTGTGTAGCCTTGAGCAAGTGATTGACCTGAAAAATGAGGCTCTTCTCACTTGAGTCCTAGGAGACTGGGGTCAGGTGCCGGGAGGTGGGAAGTGTGCCCAGCGCCGTGCCAGCAGCGAGTAGAACCTTGCCAGATCACCATGATTATTTTTACCCTCTTGAGCATTCCCGTGCTGGTAAAACAGCCACCCCACTACTCTGTCCAATTCCTAATCCTTACCCAAATATTGATACAATTCTGGCCCCTGTACTTTCAGAATCACAACTGAAAATGGATGGCATGATCTCCATATGCAAAGTAAATGTGCTTTGGAGGAACTAGGGTGGGAGGTAAATTGAACCAACTTTTGATTCCCTGCCCTCCCCTTATATGGAAGGGGTGGGTGTGTTTCCCCTTTGATCTTAGAATGTGTTATTCTCCTTGTGCCTTAGACTCCTCATTTACAGACGGGTTCTGGTGAATGGAAACCTGTTTTGAATGTAGCAAGAGAGATTACTATTTAAAAAAAAAATCTACATTGTGTGTGTTTTAAGAATGTAGATTCACTATCTCCTAATGGTTTGGTTTGCTAATTTTGTGTTTGCAGAATCATTTGCTTTTCATCAAAATTTTCCGTGGATCTCCGTGGAGTTATGATCCAAAGGCTTTGCATTACAGTGTTTTCCCCATATATAGTTTATAGGGGGTGCAGGGACAGTCATTAGCCTGGGATTTAACTTGTCTTGGGTGAAACGCACATGGGGCACTGGAGGTCACTGAGTTAATGCTAGTCACCAGCAATTAAAGGCCTCCAGAGACAAGAATTTGCACTCCAGCTGCCTTCCCCTCTGTCCTAAGGCGCCTCTGGTCAGGGTGGCCAAAGCCATCTACTCAGCACGGGCGTTTTAAAAAATAAACTAATTCTTAATTGCACAATTTATATCCCGATTCATTCTCTTAGTAAGCAATTTAAACGATACTGACAAGGCTCAAGGACGTTTCCCTCGGTTTTCAAGGAGTGTTTGAAAAAATAATGGATTTTGAATTTATCAAAGGTTTTCATTTTCTACTGTTCTAATCCTATGGTTTTGTCCTTTGATCTAATCACCGTCCCCCTATAATACTCAATTTGATGTCCTTCAAGACCTTTTCCTATGTGTGTGTGTGTGTGTATATGTATGTACTGATACCTGTGTGTGTATATACAGTCAATTAATATGGATACCATATTTATATAGGCATTTAAGCTATATTCATATATATGTGTATGCATATATTCTTAACATATAATTAATACCTTTATTAATTTATGCAGGATTATTTTCTGTGGAGGTTGTTTCTCAACTGAATTGGTCTGCAACTTGCTTCTTTATGCAACAATATGCGGTTCATAGAGATTTACTTTTTCCTTTGGAACTACTGCATAGTTTCCGCTAGTGATAAGTTTATCACATGGGTAAGGCTCCTACTGATGGGTGTTTAGGGTGGTCTGGGTTTTCACTCCTGGAGACAATTTTGCAATGAATTGTCTTTAACCACATTTCCTTGTGCCCGTGGGTCTGCTTTCTAGGAGGCTGATTTTAAGAAGTGTCATGGGGTATATGGAATTTAAATTTATTAGATACTGCCAAATTGCCCATCAAAGGGCCAATTTAAATTCCCACCGACAGTGCATGAGAGGACTTGAAAACTTTTCATATTTTTAAACTAAGATTCTTTTTTTTTTTTAAGATTTTATTTATTTATTTGACAGAGAGAGAGACAGCCAGCGAGAGAGGGAACACAAGCAGGGGGAGTGGGAGAGGAAGAAGCAGGCTCTTAGCAGAGGAGCCTGATGTGGGGCTCGATCCCATAATGCCGGGATCACGCCCTGAGCCGAAGGCAGACGCTTAACCGCTGTGCCACTCAGGCGCCCCTAAACTAAGATTCTTGTCAAAAGTTTGGCAAATCCAAATCCAATTTGGTTTTAATTTGCATAAAACCAAATCCAATTTGGTTTTAATTTGCATACATTTGAATACCAGTAGAGTGGAGTATCTTTTCAGGTCTTTATTGGCCACTGATATTTCTTCTTCAATGAGTTTCTTATTCAAATTCTTTCCATAGCTTTCTCATTCGGATTGGTCATCTCTTTTACACTAATTTGTAAGAGTTTTTAAAATATATTCTTGATAGTAATTATTTTTTTCTCCTAGGCTATTGCTTATTCTTAAAGTTTGTTTATGGTATCTCTTCACACACAAAGCACTTATATTTTTGAAGTAGACAAATTAATTACATTTTCTCTTTATAATTTTTGCTTTTTGAATAGTTTCAATAGATGTCCCTAGCCCCATGGTAATAAACATTTGTTAGCATATTTTATTTTAATACATATACACATATAATTCACACATACATACATATATGTAATTCACATGGAATTTATCATCAGGTATAAAATGTATTTTTTGAAATGGGTAAGGCTTAAATATATATGGTACATATATTCAAATATATATTATATATATTTTTATTTTTGATTATTTTAAAACAACTCACAGAGATATTACTCATGAGTATTATATACTATTATTTTCTTAAAGCCTTGTCAGTTAGAAATATATATATTGAAGTACTTATATATTCCTAGCTCACTGGACATTTTTTTTTAGATTTTATTTATTTATTTGAGAGAGAGAAAGGGAGCAGGGGGAGGGGGAGAGGGGTAGGGGGAGGGACAAGCAGACTCCGTGCTGAGAGCAGAGCCCCACGTGGGTCTCGATCCCACACCCTGAGATCACGACCTGAGCCGCAATCGGGAGTCAGACGCCCAACCCACTGAGCCATCCAGGTATCCCCTAACTCACAAGGCTTTAAAAAAATAATAATAATACATAATAATCATACCTGACAAAATGAGTAGAAATGTCTCAGTATAATCTAATACCCCGTTCAGGTTAACTTTTCTTTGCTTGTTCAAAGATATATCATCATGTTCGTTTGAACTGGGATCTAAACAAATTAGTGGGGGGGGAGGTGCCTGGGTGGCTCAGTCAGTTAAATGTCTGCCTTTGGCTCAAGTCATAATCCCAGGGTCCTGGGATCAAGCCCCACATTGGACTCCCCGCTCAGTGAGGAGTCCACTTCTCCCTCCCTCTGCCTGTTCCCCAGCTTGTGTGCGCTCTCTCTCTCAAATAAATAAATAAAATCTTATAAAAAAATTAGTGGGTGGATATGTTTCTTGATTTTCTTCTACTCCGTAGCAGTTCTGCCCCTCTCACCATTTTTATTTCCTTATGAATGGTAAGGAGATCGTATTTTATTAGTGATATTCTTGGTATCTATATTTTTAATCATTCACATCACAGTACAGATTGCTAAATTTGTTGTTTGTACGTTTGTTTTGTTTTTGAGGTCTTGACTTTTTTTTAAAGACCTAAGTTTTTTTAAGTTGTAGGTTCACAGTAACACTAAGAGGAATGTGCAGATTCCCCATCTACTCCCCACCCCCCAGGCACAGCCTCCTCCGATTATCAACATCTCCCACCAGAGTAGAACATTTGTTACAATCAATGAATCTACATTGAACGATCATAATCGCCCACAGTCCATAGATGGCCTTAGGGTTCATTCTTGGTGTTGTACATTCTATGGGTTTGGCCAAATGTACAATGACATGTATCCATCATTATCCCTTCACTTTTTCACGTGATTAATTTGGTGAAAAAAACTGGCCATTGGTCCTGAAGAGCTTCCTGTGTTCAAGGTATGTCTGCCTCACAATGTCACTTAGTGTTCCCAGCATTTCCTGAAAACTGGTAGTTAGCTTTCAAGTCTTCATTAGATTCAAGTTCAAATATTTTGGCAAGGATATCATGACATTTTTTAATGAGGTAGCTGGTGTATATGAAAGGTACTGGTTTTGTTCTGTTTTACTTTGTTTATATCTCAATTTTGTATTTGGCCATCTTGCTAAATTTTGTGATCAGTTATAACAGTCTACCAATTAATTTTCTTGTATTCTCTAGTCAAACCATTATATCATCTGTTAATAATGGTAGATTTTTCTTTTCCCCCCAACATTTATACATTTATATATTTATACATTTATGTATCATTGGACAGAGCATCCTATAAAATGTTGGAGCATAGAAATAATAATAATTAGTCTTTACCCACTTTAATGGGATTGCTTTAGTGCTTTACAAAAATATGCCACTTTTGTTATACATTTTGGCTAATGCCCTTTAACAAGTTTACAAAGTTTTGTTAGTTTTCTAAGAGTTTATTTAAAAAATCATGAATGGATTATGAATTTATCAATGGCTATTATTGTTTATTATCTCTTGAAGCGAGATATTTCTTTAATTTCATTAGTATAGTAAATTACACTAATAGATTCTCTATGTGAACTATCTTTGAATTCTCAGTTCAATTCTTTAAAAAAATTTTTTAAATTTAAATTCAACTAATTAACATGTAGTGTGTTATTAGTTTCAGAGGTAGAGTTCAGTGGTTCATCAGTTGTATATAACACCCAGTGCTCATTATATCACGTGCCCTCCTTAATATCCATCACCCAGTTACCCTATCCCCCCACTCCCTCCCCTCCAGGAGCCTTCAGTTTGTTTCCTATGATTAAGAGTCTCTCTTATGGTTTGTCTCCCTCTCTAAGTTTCTCTTGTTTTATTTTCCCCTCTCTTCCCCTATGCTCCTCTGTTTTGTTTCTTAAATTCCACACATGAGTGAAATTATATGAAAATTGTCTTTCTCTGATTGACTTATTTCACTTAGTATAATACCCTCTAGTTCCATCCACATCATTGCAAGAGGCAAAATTTCGTTTTTTTGATGACTGAGTAATATTCCATCGTGTGTGTATATATATATACTGCAACTTCTCTATCCATATATCTGTCAATGGACATCTGGGTTCTTTCCATCGTTTGGCTATTGTGGGCATTGCTGCTATAAACATTGGGGTGCAGGTGCCCCTTCAGATCACTACATTTGTATCTTTGGGGTAAATGCCAGTAGTGCAATTGCTGGTCCTACGGTAGCTCTATTTTTAACTTCTTGAGGAAACTCCAAACTGTTTTCCAGAGTGGCTGCACCAGCTTGCATTCCCACCAACAGTGTAGAGTGTTCCCCTTTCTCCACACCCTCGCCAACATCTGTTGTTTCCTTACTTGTTTATTTAAGCCATTCTGACTGGTGTGAGGTTGTATCTCATTGTGGTTCTGATTTGTATTCCCCTGATGCCAAGTGATGTTGAGCATTTTTTCATGTGTCTGTGGCCATCTGTATGTCTTTTTTGGAGATACGCCTGTTCATGTCTTCTGCCCATTTCTTGATTGGATTACTTGTTCTTTGGGTGTTGAGTTTGATAAGTTCTTTATAGATTTTGGATACTAGCCCTTTATCTGATAAGACATTTGCAAATATCTTCTCCCATTCTGTCGGTTGTCTTTTAGTGCTCTCTACTGTTTCCTTTGCTGTGTAAAAGCTTTTATCTTGATGAAGTCCCAATAGCTCATTTTTGTCTTTGTTTCCCTTGCGTTTGGAGACATGTCTAGCAAGAAGCTGCTGTGGCCGAGGTCACAGAGATTGCTTCTTGGGTTCTCCTCTAGGATTTTGATGGATTCCTGTCTCACATTTAGGTCTTTCATCCATTTTGAGTCTCTTTTGTGTATGGTGTAAGGAAATGGTCCAATTTCATTCTTCTGCGTGTGGCTGTCCAATTTTCCCAGCACCATTTGTTGAAGAGACTGTTTTGTTTTGTTTATTTCCATTGGATTTTCTTTCCTGCTTTGTCAAAGATTAGTTGACCATAGAGTTGAGGGTCCATTTCTGGGTTCTGTGTTCTGTTCCATTGGTCTCTGCGTCTGTTTTTGTGCCAGTACCATACTGTCTTGATGATTACAGCTTTGTCTGAGTTCAATTCTTACTTGGTCTTTTAATACAATGCTGATTACCATGTTGATTTCCCAACATTTTCTTAAGATTTTTGCATCTGTCTCACAGTTATATCAGACTCTTAATTTCTTTTCTTGTGATAGCCTTGTTTGGTTTAAGAATCAAAGTTAAGCTATCATCTTCAAATGAGTTGAGTGGTTTTCCACCATTTTTTCGATGCTGTGGAAGAGGTTATGTAAGCTAGGAAGTATTCATTTCTTGGATGTCTGGTAGAGTTGTCCCTCATAATTATTAAATATACTTTGTATCTATAGTCATATGTCTTTTATTTTTCTTTCTGTTCTTTTTTTTTAAGATTTTATTTATTTATTAGAGAGAGAGAGAGCAAGAGAGCACAAACAAGGGGAGCAGCAGAGGGGGAGGGAGAAGCAGTTTCCCCGCTGAGCAGGGAGCCCGACATGGGCTGATCCCAGGACCCAGAGATCATGACCTAAGCCAAAGGCAGTGAGCTGCCTAACCAACTGAGCCACCCAGACACCCCATGTCTTTCATTTTTCTTAGTGTTTACTTTACCCTTTCTTTTTCTGTTTCGTTATATTTACCAAAGGATTATCCATTACATTGTGCTTTGCAAAGAAACCTCATTTCGTTTTAGAAACAAGGGCAAATTTGTTTTTGAATTATTAATGTTTAGTTTCAACCATTTTTTATTCCTTTACTCTATTTCAGTTGGATTTACTTTGTTTCTCTTTTATTAGCTTAGTTTTTTAAGTTTGAGCTCATTTGTTTTTGAACTTTACAATTATGTAATGGGTATTTAAGATTATAAATGTTCTGAGTACTGACTTGGTTGAATCTTTGCAGATTTCAGTATGTACTGTGATTCTGGATCATTTCCACATAATATGTCATCACCATTTTGACTTCCTGTTTAATCCAAAGGTAAGTAGAGTTTGGGGAGCTATTTTTTTTTTTATGGTTTCTAATTTTATTGTATTATAGTTAGTGAATGAGGCTATACAAAGTTAACATGTTAGAATTTGCTGAAATTTCTTTCATGGTCAATTTGTGATGAATTTTGTGCAAATTTCATGTGTATTCCATTTGTTTGTTGGGAGCAATTTGTTGATTTGTGTTATTAAAACCCTCCCTACATCCATAATTATTTTTTGTCTGCTTAATTAGTCATTTTCTGAAAGAGATGTGTAAAACTCTCCCAGTATTGCTATGTATTTATCAGTTTATACTTGTGATGCTATCAGGATTTACTTTATATATTTCAATCTTGTGTTTAAGCATCTCGATAATCATTGCTATTATATCTTCTTGAGAGATTGCTCCTATTTCTTTTTATCACTTTTAATGCCTTTTATCTTGAATTCTATGTAGTCTGACACTTATGTTGTTACAACTATTTTCACTTTCTTTCCGTTTGCTTCATATATCTTTTTTCATTTCTTTATTTTCATTTTCTTTCGTCATTTTTTTTTAAAGTACATCTCTAGTTTAAAGTCTATGGCTGGATACTTTCTAAAAATGCAGTTCTAGATTCTGTTTTTTAATGGGCAAATTTAATCTGTTCATATTTATTGAGACTACGGATTATTTACAATTGGTCATGCCATTTTGTGTTTTAGATTTCTGTATGTTATAGTTTTGCTTTTGTTTTTGCTTTCTGCTTTTTGCTCCATTTTATTTCCTTTACTTACTAGAAAGTTTTACATTCTACTTATATTTTTGTAAGTGCTTCAATTCCTTTAAATATTTAACATATATTCTTAAGCATACTTTTTTATTTTATTTTTATTTTTATTTTTAAAGGTTTATGTATTTATTTATTTGACAGAGAGAGACAGCCAGCGAGAGAGGGAACACAAGCAGGGGGAGTAGGAGAGGAAGAAGCAGGCTCCCAGCGGAGAAGCCTGATGTGGGGCTCGATCCCAGAACGCCAGGATCACGCCCTGAGCCGAAGGCAGACGCTTAATGACTGCGCCACCCAGGTGCCCCTTAAGCATACTTTTTTAAAACAATGGCTAGAGTTCAATCTATTTTTTTAATTGAAGTATAGTTGACATTAAATATTATGTTTGTTTCAGGTGTACATTATAGTGATTCAATTATATACATTACAAAATACCACGGTAAGTGCAGTTACCATCTGTCACCATACGAAGTTATTATGACATTATTGACTATATTCCCTGTGCTGTATTTTTCATTCCCATAGAGTTTGTCTATATCAAAGCCCCTTGAACAGGAAACTTAGCATTTACTTTTCTCCTCTTTCATTCCACTGCACAACCATCCATGCTAATATTTTTTACAATGTATTTTTTTATTGTGATAAAATATATATACCATAAATCTTACCATTTAAGCATTTTAAGTGTGCAATGCAGCGGCATTAAGCACACTCACATTGTTGTGCAAGCATCACCACTCTCCATTTCCAGAACTTTTTCATCATCCCAAACAGAACCTCTGTACCTATAAAACCATAATTCCTCTTTACTGCTTTCCTCCAGATCTTGGTAACCTCTATTATATTTTCTGTCTCTATATATTCATCTATTCTAGGTACATCATATATGTGGAATCATATAATATGTTCTTTTGTGTCTGGTTTATTTCACTTGGCATTATGTTTTCCAGACTCATCCATGTTGTAACATAGATCAGAATTTCATTTTTTTAAAGGCTAAATAATATTCTGTTGTATGAATATACCACATCTTGCTTATCCGCTCACCTGTTAATGAACATTTGGGTCATTTTCACCTTCTATCTAAGGTGAATAATGCTGCCATGAAGATTGATGTGCAAGTATGTTTGAGTCCCTGCTTTCAATTCTTTGGGGTATAAACTTACAAGTGGAGTTGTGGAATCATGGTAATTCTATGTTTAACTTTTGGGGAAACTACCAAAATATTTTCCACAGTGGTTCCACCATTTTACATTCTCACCAGCAATCCTCTGGGATTTCAATTTCTCCATATCATCCCCAACACTTGTTATTTTCCATTGTTTTGATGATGGCCAACATAATGGATGTGGAGCAGTATCTCATTGTGGTTTTAATTTGCATTTTCCTTAATGGCTAGTGATATTGAGCATCTTTTCATGCGCATATTGGCAATTGGCATATCCTTTTTGGAGAAATGCTTATTGAAGTTTTTTGCCGATTTTTCATTTTTGTTGTTTGTATTTTTGTTGTTAAGTTTTAGGAATTCTTTATATATATATATATATATATATATATATATATTTGGATTTTCTCCCATTTTGTGAGTTGTCTTTTCACTCTTGATAGTGTCCTTTGATGCACAAGAGTTTTGAATTTTGATGAAATCTAAGTTATCTGTTTTTGCTTTTGGTGTCTAACCAACAAATCATCACCAAATCAAATGTTGTGAGGATTTCCCCCTATATATTTTTTCCCACTAGTTTTAGTATTCACATTTTGGTCTTCGATCCATTTTGAGTTAACTTTTGTATATGGTGTGAGGTAAGGAACCAATTTCATTCTTTTGCATGTGGAGATCCAATTTTCCTAATTTTCCTAATACTATCTGTTGAAAAGACTGTCCTTTCCCCCATTGAATGATGTTATTATGGGCTGAATTATATTCCCCCCACCCCAAATTTATGTGTTGAAGTCCTAACACCCAGTACCTCAGAATCTGACCGTATTTGGACATAGGACCCTTAAAGAAGTAATTAAAGTTAAACGAAGTCATATGGATGGACCTTAGTCTATAGGACTGTGTTTGGAGTTGAGTCTTCAAAAAGTGATCCAGTTGAAATGAAGCTGATAGGGTGAACCCTTAATCCGATATAACTGATCAGATGTCCTTATCAGAAGAAAAACAGACATTAGGAATGTGTTCTCATAAAGAAGAGGCCACTTGAGAACACAATAAGAAGATGGCCACTTGTAGGCTAAGGAGAGAGGCCTCAAGAGAAATCAAACCAAATTTAATAATATTAAGTCTTCCAATTCATAAGCATGAGATGTCTTTCCATATCATCACCAAGAGTAACTGTTGATATTACCTGGGTTTAGTTCTAGAAATTTTTGTTTGTTTTGGGGAGTTTTTTTTTTTACAGTAAACATTTATATACACCTAAATATAGATATGATATAGCACAGAAAATACACATACATACGCATACATGTACTTTTGTGCATGCACAAACACATGTGTGTTTCACCTCACTGCTTCTTGAAACTCACTTATTCCTTATGGAGTCATATTTCTTCTTATTGGAAACATCCTTAATTATTTCAGAGACAGTCTACTTTGTCTGGACATGAAATTCTAGCTCTGTTATTTCCCATTAACATTTATAGAGGTATTGCTTGTCTTTTTTTTTTTTTCAAGGTTTTATTTATTTGAGAGAGAGAGACTGATTGAGAGCACGTACAAGCCAGGGAAGAGGCAGAGGGAAGGAGAAGCAGACTCCCCACTGAGCAGGGAACCCTATCCAGGACTTGATCCCAGGACCTTGGGATCATGACCTGAGCCCTGAAAGCAGATACTTAAGACTGAGCAACCCAGGTGCCCCTATTGCTTGTTTTCTTACATCCAGCATAGCTGATAAGGGCTCACGTCAATCTGAGTTTCTTTCCTTTGTAGACAATCCTTTTTTTCTCCCTGATAGGATTTAGGATTTTTTCTTTGTTATTCTGAAATTTTGCTACCATGTGTCTACATAGAGCTGGCTGAGAGGAAGAGTAGGGGACAGGGTACGTAGGGGTTCAACCCCTATGTGTCTTAGGGGCTCTCAGTATCCACCTTGTCCGAGGATGGGGTTCTCTTGGTACCGCCCTCTTATTATGAGAACAGTGACCTTCTCCGTAATCACATGTACCTTCTGCCTTTTAGGGACTCCACACAATTTCTGGCCCAGAAGAGGTTCTTCTTCTTGTTTTTGATTGATTATAGATTTATTTCATTTTTAAGTTGTATTTTTCAAATATAAGAGCTAAAACAATCAAATTTTTGAAAGAAACATAAACTGTCTTTACCATCTTAGGCTAACAAAGATTTCTTAAATAAGACACAAAAAGCATAAACTATAAAAAAATTAATAAATTTTACTCCACCAAAATGAACATCTTTTGTCCTTTGGAAGACATTCTCAAAATAATGAAGAAACAAGCCACAGACTGGGGGAAGATATTTGCGAAACACCTATCTGATAGAGGAATCATGAGCAGAATACGTAAAGAACTCTTACAACAATTAGAACAAAAGGGTCCTAGAGCGCCTGGGTGGCTCAGTTGTTAAGCATCTGCCTTCGGCTCAGGGCGTGATTCTGGGGTCCTGGGATCGAGTCCCGCATTGGGCTCCCTGCTCTGCTGGGAGCCTGCTTCGTCCTCTCCCATTCCCCCTGTTTGTGTTCCCTCTCTCTCTGGCTGTCTCTCTGTCGTCCTTTTTTTTATTATTATTGAGGAAAAGATGTAAGCAGACTCTTCATCAGCGAAGGGGTCTGGATGGCAAAGAGACGCATGACAAGATGTCCAACATCATTAGAATTAGGGAAACACAAGTTAAAGCTACAATGAGATATCGCTACACATTAGCTGGAATGGCTAAAAAATAAAAAGTGCTAGTGAGGGTCTAGAACAACTGGAGTCCTCATTCATTGCTGAGAAGAATGCAAAATGGTGCAGCCACTTTGAAAAACAGTTTGGCGCTTTCCCACCAGGGCCCGGCAGCACGGCTCCCGAGAAGGGTGGAGAGAAGAAGGGCCGTTCTGCCGTCGACGAGGTAGTGGCCAGAGGATACACCGCCAACATTCGTAAGCGCATCCGTGGAGTGGGTTTCGAGAGGCGAGCTCGTCGGACACTCAAAGAGATCCGGATGTTTGCCGTGAAGGAGATGGGAACCCCAGGTGTGCACGTTGGCACCATGCTTAACAAAGGTGTGTGGGCCGAAGGAATAAGGAATGCTCCACACTGTATCTGCGTGCGGTTGTCCAGACAACGTAACGAGGATGAAGATTCGCCAAACAAGCTCTACACACTGGTCACCTATGTACCTGTTGCCACTGTCAAAAATCTACAGATAGGGGCGCCTGGGTGGCACAGCGGTTAAGCGTCTGCCTTCGGCTCAGGGCGTGATCCCGGCGTTATGGGATCGAGCCCCGCATCAGGCTCCTCCGCTGGGAGCCTGCTTCTTCCTCTCCCACTCCCTCTGCTTGTGTTCCCTCTCTCACTGGCTATCTCTATCTCTGTCAAATAAATAAATAAAATAAAATAAAAAATCTACAGACAGTGGGGACGAGAACTAGTCGCTGATTGTCAAATAAAGGTATAACACCGCAAAGAAGAAAAGAAAAACAGTTTGGCAATTTTTAATAAAGTAAAATATACGCATACCATAAAACCCAGCAGTCCTACCCCTACTCCTAGGGCAGTTTCCCAGGAGACATGAAAACATGTCCATGCGAGATCTGTGTGAGTGTGTGTAGCTGTCTTATTTGTAATTGTCCAAAGCCGGGAATGACCCATGTGTCCATCAACTGGTGAACAGATGAGCAAATTCCAGCACTTTCATACTATGGACTACTACTCAGGAATCCAAAAAGAGCTCCTGACACACACGACATGGATGAATCTCGCAAACATTATGCTAAGTGGAAAAAAAAAGCCAGATAAAAAGGTTTATATTGCATGATTCCTATCAAATGACATTTTGGAAAAAGCACAACTGTAAGGACAGAAATCAGGAAGGGAATATACTGTAAGGGGCACAAGGGGACTTTCGCAGGGTGGGGGGGATGGAAGTGTTTTACATCTGCATTGTGGTGGGGATATGACTATATGCACTTGTCAGAAGTCACAGCTATACATTTTTAAAAGGAGTGAATTTTTAATATTTATTATTTTTATTTTTTTAAGATTTTATTTACTTATTTGAGAGAGAGAGAGCATGAGGGGGGAAAGGGGCAGAGGGAGAAGCAGATACCCCGCCAAGCAAGGAGCCCAGTGCAGGGCTTGATCCCAGGACCCTGGGATCATGACTTGAGCTGAAGGCAGACGCTTAATGGACTGAGCCACCCAGGCACCCCAGGAGTGAAATTTGTATATGTAAATTATGCCTCAAAAAATTCTGACATTTAAAAAAAGGGTTTTTTTTTTCCTGTGATTTCTAGCACTTGAGCCAAAAGAGAGAGTGGTAGCTTGTGCTCAGTTGGTCATCTTGAAATGACACTCAGCACAAGATTTTTAAGCAGCACAAGCATCAGCATCCACTTCAGAGCTCCCTGGGTCAGTCTCGCTCTCCTAGGAAGATGGTAATGTCTGTGAAGCCTGGACCAGGGGGACCGGCCATCTTGGTTTGCCCAGGACGGAGAAGGCGTTTCCTGGGACATGAGACTCAAGTATAACACTGAAAGGCCTGGGCAAATTGGGAGGAGTTGGTCCCCCCAGCGAAGGACTGCTTCAGATTCCATTTTTAATCCATCTACAGTACCTAGCAGGGGAAGAGGCACAAACTTGTTGACGGGTGTGTTGTTCAAGAGACGGTCAACAGGCTAGTGACCAGGTTCAGGTGCCTGCCACACAAGGCGTGTGGCCCCCAAGGTCATCATGAGTCAGAAGCAATCTTGGCAAATCCCAAACTCCTGCATCCTGCTGGAGAACCGCCCCGACAGGCTCAGTGTGGGATCCTTTGTCAGCCCTGAGGCATTTCCTCTGTTGGCCTATAACCTAACCTCTTAGCAGTTCAGTTTCTTCATTTATTAACTCAAGTTTGAGTTAAGAGTTAAGTTTGCCGCATCTGATTTAGTCTTTGCAAAAGCGCTTGGAGGAAGCGTGGCTACCCCTTTCGACAGGTGCAGTCTCAGAGGCTCTGCGTCCAAAGCCACACGGTTAACACAATGGCAAATTGGGGTCCGGACCCCAGTCCTGCTTGTTCTGAGCTCAGATACTGAGGCATTTTTCCAAATATCAGGCTAAGTAGCCTATGAAAATGGATAGAAGGCATTCAAGCATTAGTTTTCTGCCTCACTTACCTCTTCCTCCCTTCCCCCAAAATGGAAGGAAACTTTTCTCCCCACAGGTGACTCTATCAGCCAACAAATACAGTTCACTGTATTTAGATTTTCCTGAGTAAGAACTAAGGAAAGAAGAACTTTCCTGGGGGCAGGAGAGAGGGGGAAATGTTGGATAGTCGTGACTGCTAGGCTGGGAGGCGGAAGGTTGGGAGAGGGGTTGCCCTCAGTCTGCGTGGCTGATGCTGTAGCTGGGCCTGTAATCTTTCAGGAAGCTCCCTCCTGTCTGGTCTCCTCTGCCACCAACAACCCAGCACTTGCAGGATGCCTGACCTGGGATTGGCCTGTAACCTGTGGTTGGTGACAAAGCAAACTTGGCTGCCCAGGGCTCAGCCTGGCGCTCCCCCTGGGGCCCTGTAGCCTCGTTAGGTGGTATGTGCCAGGCAGGGCCACTGGGACAGGACCCAGGAGGTCAGCAGCTGGCAAGCATCCTGCAGCCCAGCCCACGAGAAGGTAGGAAAGAATCCCAAACTCCTGAGTGCCTGGGGATGGAACATTCTGCCTTGCTGGCTGTGATTTTCCTCCCCCCTTCCTTGGCAAAGCGAAATAATTAGGTGCATCTCGGCAGCTAAGTCAAAATTAATTTTGCTTCCCTCTGCAATGCGAGTCCAGCTGAGTTGGTCAGGGAGGGGCCCTGGAAAGGTATTTCCACCTTGGCTTGACTTATTAGCTTAGTAGAAATGGACTTTTTGTTCTTACTGGTAGGTTATTAAAACCCTCAAGGAATGTGCAGAAGGCAAATTTAGTTTGAGGAGCCCAGTGGGCCGAGGAAAGGCTGAATAAATAGTGCAGCTGTTTGGATAGCTGGGGTGTTGGAGAGAGGGAGCGTTTGAGGAAGGGCTGCCCCAGGGCCACATCTCCCGCGTGGCTCCTGGGGCTCCACCCGGAGAGGGTCTGCCGGCAGGGTCTGCTGCCCTCAGCCCCATTCCCTTCCCCTGGGTGAGTGGCTCCTCGCCTTCTCCCTGGAGGCCTGAGAAGTGCACTAGCCTCTCGCCCTTGGACTTGATCGCCGCTGAAATCTCTCCCGGTTGAGGAGTGCAGGAGGAAAGGGAGAGGTGACTCGGGGTGACTGGGGAGATGGGGGAATGCCACATCTAGTATGTTCTGACACTCTCTGGAGCAGCGAGCCCTCAGTAGGGTGAAGCAGGCTCCCAGTGCAGGAGGCTCCCAGGGAGGAGGCGGCCCTGTGACCTGTCGCTTGTAAAGGGCTTGATTGAGCTGTGACTCAGAGGCGCAGGGTTGGTTATCCATAATTACAGCCTCGTGTGCTGTTGTGTCTTGTCCAAATGCAGAGATCTCTTTGGCCCCAGAACCTCCTTGCCCCTTCTAAGTGGGAGAGGCATTTCTAAAACACAAATGCTCACATCTCCCTACACTCAACTGCACAAAGGCAAGAATCACCTTTCTAGAAGACGTGTGCTCGCTCCTGGAGCCCAGGGGAGCTTTTCTGAACGTGATAGTGATCATGTCAGCCCTCCTCCAGATCTTTAGCAAGACCTAAAAGCCCTGCTGATCTGGCTCCTGCCCACCTCTCAGCCCCTTCTATCAGCCATGATCTCTACGCCCAGTCATTCAATTAGCGCAACAAATAGTAGTGAGCGCCTACTGTGTGCCAGACATGCTCTAGGCATCGAGGATATTCATGTGAACCAAGTAAAGTCCCTGCTTTCATGGCACTTATATCCTAGAAGGGGAGTAAGGCAAAATGTATAGCAAGTTGTTGTCTGGCAGTAAGTGTAAAGGAGAAAAACAAAACAGGGAGGGGACAAGGGAGTCCTATTTCATAAGGATGATCAAGGAAAGTCTCACAATGTGTCATTGGAACAAAGGTCTAAAAGAAGAGAAAGGTTGGGTACCCTGGGTGGCACAGTCTGTAAGTGACTGACTCTTGGTTTCAGCTCAGGTCTGATCTCAGGGTTATGAGACTGAACCCCACATTGGACTCCACACTCAGAATGGGGTCTGCTTGGGTTTCTCTCTCCCTCTCCCTCTGCCCCTTGCAGCCCCACTCCCCATGTGCACACATGCACGCTCTCTCTCAAATAAATAAATTAATTAAAAAAAATAAAAGAAGAGAAAGGGCAAGTCAGATATCTGGGGCAAGGACATGCCAGGTAGAGACCAGTACGTGGAAAGGCCCTGAGGTGGGAACATTCTTTCCATGCTCCAGAGCAAGGAGGACAGTGTGGGTGTAACAGACCGTTGAGATCAAAGAAGAACCTGGGAGCTCGCACTTTTGTTCTTATTCGAGTGAGATGGAGGGTTTCGAGCTGAGTAAGGCTATGACTCTGACATATTTTAAATGGATCCTCTGCCACTTTGTTAACAATGAAATGAAGGAGGGCAGCAGCAGGATCAAGGAGAGCAGTTAGGAAGCTCTTACAGTCATCCAAGAGAGGGGTGAGGGAGGCTTGGGCATGGTCCTATTGGTGGAGGTGGTCAATGGTGGCCAAAATCCAGACCTGTTTGGCACAGCTGTCAGGACTGAGCATGACAGAAACAGGAGTCAGAGATGACTCCAAGTTTTGGGCCGAAACAACTGGAAAGATGAATTGACCACTTACAGATGTGCCAAGACTGCAGGAGAAGCAGGTTTGGGGGTAAGAGCAGGACTTTGGTGTTGGACGTGTTAAATTTGCGATCAGTACTAGACATCCCAGAGAAGGTGTCAAGTAGGCATTTGGATGTTCAAGTCTGGAATTCAGGGGAAAGCTCTAGGAGTCATCAGCTGTAGGAGGTATTTAAAGCCAGGAGCACCCCGTTAACACTGTCCTTATTTAAATTCATGACCGCCCACCTCAATAGGCTCTTGAGAAGACAAAGAAATCCAAGGACAGAGCTCTGGGGCACTTCAGTGATTTGGGGTCAGGAAGATGAAAAAGAGTCACAGAAGGCAAGGGTCACAGAAGGAGTGGCCAATGAGGCAGGAGGAAAAGCAGGAGAGGGTGGTGTCCTGGATGCCAGGGAGGGAGAGCGTTTCAAGGAACAAGTGACCAACTGGGTTAAAAAGTCCTGAGGGGCCAAGTGAGATGGGAACTGAGAATCAATTACGTGGCAAGTAATTGGTCACCTTGAGAAGGTGTGTTTTGTGGAGAAGTGAGAGAAAAGGGCTGATGGAAGTGGGGTCAAGAGAGAGTGGAGGATGGGAATCGAAGACAGTACAGGTAACTCTTTTAAGAGTTTACTGCAAAGAAGCAGAGAAATAGGGGCAGGAGCTGGTAGGGGACATGGCACTAGAAGAGGACTGTTTTTAAAAGACAGAAATAGCATCATATCTGTAGGCTAATGGGAGTGACCTGATGGAGGAAGAAAATGTGATGATGAAGGAGAGACGCTATTGGACTAAGGCCCTTGGGTAGACAAAAGAAGATGGGCTCTAGTTTCTAGGTAGAGGGTTTGGCTTCAGATAGGAGCACGAACAGTTCATCCACAGGAACAGGAGGAAACGTGCAATATCCGGATCCACATTTCAGTTGGCAGGTGTGGTAAGAGCCTATGAAAGCTCTCTTGCAAGTTGTCTTGGAGAGTGGGAGGGCGAATGAACAAGGGAAATGAGGTAGGATTGCAGGGGAGCCCTAAGTGTCCACTTGACCTTAGTTGGCTATGAATTTAGAGTAAGGTCAGTTAGCATGCTTGATGTTTTCTAGGCATGTTTAGCTGTTGTCGTAGAGGTGTTAAATAGGTGGAGAGCTAGATTTAACCAAAGTTGGGGTTTTTCTAGAAGAGTACAGTGAGGGGTGCCAGGGTGGCTCAGTCATTAAGCATCTGCCTTCAGCTCAGGGTGTGATCCTGGGGTCCTGGGATCAAGCCCCGCATCGGGCTCCTTGCTCAGCGGGGAGCCTGCTTTTTCCTCTCCCACTCCCCCTGCTTGTGCTCCCTCTCTCACTGGCTGTATCTCTCTCTGTCAAATAAATAAATAAATAAAATCTTTAAAAAAAAAGAAAAAAAAGAGTACAGTGAAGGAAGAGGAGGCAAGAGAGTTGAGGGTATGCAAACGAGTCGCTATAATGATTGACCAGATCATCTAAACTGGGTGAGAGGGGCATTGGGAAAGCAGAGGGGAAGGGAAGGTTGGGTAAGTCTCAGGAGATGGAAGAATTATTGGAGTTCAGGTACCAGGGGAGTGAACTGGGAAGATAAGAGGTGTGGAATTGAGATTATGGAGTTTATGGTAATAACATCTCTGGGGCATGACCATGACGGTGAGCCCCGGAAGTGAGGGGAAGACAGGATGACTAGGAGTGAGGAGGCGAAGAAGAGACCAGGTGTGCCAGATTGCCTGTTGACTTCAGGCTCCCTTCCCCTCTGTGCTCTGCCCAGTACTGCAGGGGCTAGAATTTCCCAGAATCTCCTGCCAATACGCTTCTGAGTTTGTTTCCACAAACGAGGAGGCACTTATGATAGACTTGGAAGTAGAAGAGAAGCAGAAATATTATTGTTTCTCCAGCAGGGCAGTGCTGGACAAGTACACAAGCTGTGGGTTCATCGACAGATTTGCAGAACTCTGTGGGTGGCTTCTGTCGCATCACCTGCCTTCCTAGTGGAGTCAGGTCACTGTGGAAAGCTTCCTGTGTTTCCTGTACCTTCCTGACTTTCTGAAAGCAGGTATCGAATTTGAATTCTATGGCAGCTTCTCTGACCTGTCTTTCAGCCTTTATTTATTTATTTATTTATTTATTTATTTATTTATTTATTTATTAAACCTTTAACTCCTTGTATTGAATACTTTGTGCTTGAAATACCTGGAGGGGTTTCTGGTTGCTTGCTTTCTTTGTTGTTTTTTAATACACCAGATTCCTCCTACCAGAGGTTTTTGTCCCTGCTGCCTTCCCCAACCCCCCTATTCAAAATGCTCTGCTCCGATGCCCCTGCCTCAGCTCTGAGCTCAGGTGATCCTTCCTAGTCAACCTTGTTCCAATTATTTATTGCTGCATAATGAGCTACCCCAAAATGTATAAACAACAACCATTTTACTATGGTCAGGAATTCGGACAGGGCACAGTAGGCATGGCTTCTCTGTGGTCCACATGTCTGGGGCCTCAGTGTGGAAGATGTGAACAGCTGGGGTAACTTGGCTGGCTGAGGACTAGAATCATCTGGAGACATCTTAACTCTCACATGTTTGGTGCCTGGACTGGGATGGCTCACAGGCTGGGCTCAGCAGGGACTGCCAACTTGTGCCCACATGAGTCCTCTCCATGTGGCTTGGACTTCCAAGCATGGTGGGCCCAGAGCCATTGGACTTCTTACAGGGTAGCTCAGGGTTCCGGAAGTGAGTGTTCCAGTGAACGGAGCAGAGGGACTTTTATGTTCTCACCTCTGAAGTCATATATCGGTACTTCCAGTGGACTCGGCTGAAGCAAGCACGAGCCACCCAGACTCAAGAGGAAGAACATAGACTCTTCTTCTCCATGGGAGGAATGTCAAAACCCCGACTTTTGTTTCTTTCAGTATTCGGCTCCTTGTTTGTAGTCATTGCGATGAGAGCATAAGTCAGGGCTTGCACATTCTAATGAATGGCTCCCGCAGCCAGGCAGGGGAGCAAAGCTGGCCAGGTATAAGAGACATGAATGGCTAGGGAACCAGAGAATGTTCCAGCTCTTGGAAGTAACCAGCCACCTCTCGGCACTGGTTAATTGTTATCCCTAGGGAAGGCATGCCCAGTGCTGCTAGAGCTTCCAATTTTTCAGGAGGATCCAGAACTCAGGGTGTTTATGTAAAGCTTTCCAATTTTAACAAGGCTGTGCCGGCCAACTGCCTGGAACCTAGTAGGCTCAATAAATAATTGTGGAAGAAATAGAAAAGTATCCCTGAAGTCCTCTCACACACCCGCCCCCATGCCCACTGCCATTCCTGTCCTGGGTTTCTGCTGACAACGAGAAAAAAGAAAATGTATCATGATGTGAGGAGTGTGGGCGGGGCGTTCCCACCCCTTGGTCAGGGTGCTGTAGGCGATGATGGGGCAAGACTAAGAAACTGGGCTCCCACATGGGCCTGGCCATTTGGTATGATCCACACGGCAGCTCAAGAGGACACTGTGACCTTCCTCTGCTTTCTTTGTCTTCTAAATGCTTAAAATGATCTGAGATACAATGAACGAAGGTCTGGCTCCTCTCACACAACACGTTACATCTCTTTTGTTTTGTTCGCTCTGTGTCCAGGGCCTAGAGAAGCCCCCTGCCATAGAAAGCGCTCAGCGGCTTCTTACTTAGTGAAGGGATGTCAAGGGGGTATTAGGGGTAAGGCCCAGGGGGCAAAACACCCAGGGACAGGTCCCCGGATATATGAGGAAGCTGGGATTAAAATATACACATAGACACACGCACACCCAGTTTGGTACAAAATAGGACTACCGCTGATGCTTTAGTATGGAAGGTGTTCCTTGTACTCTAGCGTCAGGTTTTTGAAAACGCTTGTGCAATTTAAAAATGCATGTTAAAATCAGTTTCCCTATAGGATATTACAGGAAAGAAGGGGATTAAGAGATTTCGGAAATCCTTGGGAAACATTACAAGCTTCATGATTCTCGTCTATTTCAGGCAAAACTGTGAATATTTAAATACGGGATATAAATGCAGAGCCTGGGGACGGAGAGAGCGAGGAGCAGAGTTTCAGCGGAAGGGGGGCTTGGCCTCCCTAAATTTGCCTGGGGGTTCATAGCAACAGAGACTATTCCGTTTTCCCTTTTTTTTTTTTTTTTAGTTGTTTTAAAGACATTTGGAAGTTTTGATCTTTTTCCAGGCAGAGCTCACGTAGCCCCGCCAGCCGGGAAGTCAGAAGTTTTGTTTTGTTGTGTCACAAAGGTATGGGGTGTGGTGCCAGTGAGCGCAGACAGAGCACAAAGTCCCTTCCTCCGGAGACTGATGGCCTCAATCCGCAGCTGCTCACCGGTGGCCAGCCGTCCTCCCCCTCGGTCCACTGATGTCAGCGGTGCTGGGGACGCAGAGGTGGCAGCCTATTGTGATGTCACTGGCAACAGCATGTTCAAGAGAAAGCCAGCCCTGCACAGAGAACCGAATATCCTTGCAGTGTTTCTTCTACGGAACTGGGCTTGGAACCGGTCTTGCCTGACCCCAAACCCTTTCACTCTCCGTGAGTTTTGCAGATGAGCCTCAAGTCTTTTCACACCTTCAGTGGATAGGGCCCCCTAATAAATGGTACTCATTTCTCAGAGGCAAGAAGTTAGGACAGTCTCTGGGGGTCCGCCCCCACCCGGCCCCAAGTCACACACAGCGGGTCGCGTGGTCTATCTGCTCGCCATCCAAGGCAGAATTCCAGCAGCAGCTCGGGGCGCAGCTCCCCAGCTTGGTGGGGTCTAGTAAGAGGGATGCTCTCCCCTCCCCCGCGCACCAGGGGGCCGCCCAGCTGCCTGCCCCTGTAACAGCACGGGGAGCGCGGGGGACCCTCAAGAAGTGGGTGTTCGTGGAGGAGTAGCCACGACTGAGCACCCCCTGGGCGCCAGCTGCAGGGCCGGCTTCTCCCCCAACACATTCTCCTTTAACCCTTACAGCAACCCTAAAAGGCAGGCGCGCTTCCCACCTTACAGACGAGGAAACTGAGGTTTTAGGAGCAGCGCGGACTCGTCCACACTCACAAAGCTACCTAGCAGAGGAGCTAGGATTTGAATGGAGTTAATCTGCCTCCGTAGCAGTTCCTGTGGTAGAAACCACGGAGCGGGGCGGGGGCGGGGGGGGGTGCGAGTGCTACGTGGGGGCTCCGGGGGGGGCGGGGGCAATGCTTAAGGTGCCTGTTCCCAGCGCTGAGGGCATCCAGAGCAGAGCCGGCGGCCTTTGATCTGGGGGCGGGGGGTGGACGTGGGGAGGCAGCGTCCTGGCAGGGGAGGAGGAGGAGTGAATGAAGGGAAACAGGTCTGGCGGTAGGTGGGGCGCTCGGCAGGCTGGATGGCAAGCTCCTCTGGGCCCCTTGGGGTTTGGAACTGGAGGGCGCTGAGGGCAGGGCCACGTGCAGAGGTCACGGCTGGGCTCAGCCCGACCTGAGCAGTCCTTGCTGTGGTGGTTTTCAGCAGGACCCACCAGACGTGCCCTAGCAGCTTCTGGGCTTCCTCAGGCCTTCCCTGTCTCCTTCCTAAGTCACTGGGCTAAGAGAACAGAACATGCCCACAGGGCCAGCTGCCCAGCCGGAGCCTCAAGCAATTCTAGCGCGCAGGCAAGCGAGAGAAGAGAAAGGAATAATCTGTTCCTTAAGTCATCAAATATTTATTGAGCACCTACTAGATGCTGGGTGCCACCATGGAGACCTGAGACCCAGCAGCAAGCCAGAAAGACAGACACCTCTGTCCTTAGGGCGCTTCTCGTGGGGACCAGGGAGACAGTGCATAATCACCATAAGAAATAAGTGAGATCTTAAAGACTGAGATAAAGACAAAGAGAAGCAGAAAAAGGGGGACCAGTAGTGTGTGTGACCGGGGCTGGGGTTGATGCCGGCTGTGATCTTCACATGGTGGTCAGGGGTAGTGAGGCGTGATGCGTGCAGCTCCAGAGGAAGAGTATTCCAGGCAGAGGGAACAGCCAGGTCAAAGTGCGGAGGCAGGACAACACAGGCTTGTGTGTCTGAGCCGGAGCTAGAGGGGAGGGGCATGGGGGGAGCAGAAAGAGATGAGGATTGGCAGATCCGGGGCAGAGAAGGGAGACTAGCTCTGAGCAGAGAGGGGACGTGACCTGCTGTCTGGGTGTAAAGGACCCTCCCTGTTGTGGCAGGAAGAAGGTGGAAACAGAGACCAACCGGAACCCCGGGGCGAGGGGGATCCCAAAGCAGAAGGTGAGAGCGGCTTGGAGCAGGGGGGATGCAGCGGAGGTGGGGGAAGACGTTAGTTCTGGATGTAGCTGAGGGAAGAGCCAAAGGGCTCTCTGACAGATTGGATTTGGGGACAGAGAGAAAAAGAGGAAGCAAAGAAGGCCTGGGGGTATTTGACTGACTTGGGGAGCACTGGGAGCTCGCAGGGGCTGACGGGAAGGACAGGGAGGAGCAGAGGGAAGAGCTGGAGTACAGCCTCACACCTACTACCCCTGAGATGTCTGTCACTCGGGCTGGACATCTCGGGTAGGCAGGTAGACATGTGACTCAGAGGCAAGAGAAAGGTCTGGACTAGAACTGTGTTTGAGGTGTCGTCCTTTAGACGGTGGCTGTGAGCCTGAATGAGGTCACCAAGAGTGTGAGTACAGACCGAGAAAAGGAGGGGCCTTGGGGACTCCGGTGTTGAGAAGCCCAGGAGAAGAGAAGGAGCAAGCAGGAAGGGAGGAGGAGAGCTGGGAAGGCTGGCGTCCCGGGGCCAAGTGAAGGACGAGCTTCCAGGGGAGGGGAGGACCCGCTGTGTGGGGCGGAGCTGAATCCAGTCTAGCTGCCTTTGCTGGCCCCGACCTCCCCTCCCCTCCCCTACGCTGAGCTACGATATCCACTCCTGGGGGTGCAGTGAGGATGAAGCGAAATACTGGCTGAAGGGAAGGGTGTTTTGAAAGCTCCTACCAAACAGGAGTTTCTTTCTGGAGGAGAATTCACACACATAATAACGATGAGAAAAATAAAATTATCATGACCATAATGATGATATACTGCTTATTTATGTCTCAGGAAAAAAATGTCTAAGGAATGCCCTTGTCAGTAGTAGTAGCTAGGGAGAAACCCCACGGACTAGCGGGTCACCAACAGTGCCTGTGGGGCGCAGGCTGGAATGGAAGGGCCCAAGGGCCAAGGAAGGGCTTTCCATGGCCGGAGACTTCTCAGAGGAGGGTCCCCTAGGCTGGCTCCACAAGGATGTGGAGATGTAGGTGGGCAAAAGGGAAGAGACATCCATGTGAAGGAAAGGGCGTCTTGGAGGTACAGAGCAGGGACTAATGGGGACCTGCTTGATTAGAAAAGCGCAGATTGGGGTGTGTGTGTGTGTGTGTGTGTGTGTGTGTGTGTGTGTTGGGGGAACAGGGACAGTGCAGAAGATATTGGCAAAAAATAAGGTGGCATCAGATTTTACACACAGTGGCCATGCTCTGTAAACCAACAACCAGGCCACCAAGCCTAGGTTCGTGCCCAGCCCTGTGCCCCAATGCACCCCAAACCTTCCCCCAACACAGCCTCCATCTCTCCGAGTGCAGTTGCCTGAGTAGTGTCTCCGCTGCAGGCTCCCTGGAGGAGGGATGAAACGCACACGGAGGCTGAGGGAGAGGGTCCCCTCAGGCCCTCTGGCCAGTGAGACCCCAGCGCAGCCCCGCACCCAGCCCCCTGGGGCACGGGGTTACTGGGAACGGGCTCTGCCGCCCCAGTTCTGACCGTTCTAAGGCCTGCCTCCGAGTCTCGGGTGCCTGTCACTGGTTCTTGCAGACGGCCGGGTGCCTGGGCGGCCCCACTGCTCCGCCAGCCCGTGGCCGATCCCAGCTCTGGAAGGCCGGGGAGCACCGCAGACAGCCGCTCCCGGCACAAACACTGGTGGAGGGCTCTTCATCCTCTTCACTGGGAGTCAGAACCCGTCCAGCTCCTGCCCTGCTCTGGCCTCCCTCAGGCTCTGATAAGGAACTATTTTTGCTCTCCACCCCTCCCCCACGTGCCCCTCCTGTCCTGTTCGCTAGGCCCCAGCGGGGCTCTCAGAAGGGGATTCCTGAAAGGCCCGGCACTTCTCGGGACAGGGAGGGGCCACCAGCTGTCAGGCAAGCAGAGGACAGGACAGAAGCAAGTGACTCAGAGGAGCAGCAAGAGAGAGAGAGACACAGGAAGGAGCAGGTGCAGGGAGCGGTGGGAGTGGGGGCGGGGGAGCAAAATGGGACCTGCAGGTTGGGCAGAGTGGGGCCTGGGCGGAGGTGAGGAGGAAATGGAGGAGGGCTGAGGAGAGACAAGGAGGCAGGCAGAGTGCAGGCCCCCAGCAGCACCCAGGCTGAGCCCGCTGAGCCCGGGACTGAGAAATCACTGCAGGAGTGGGTGGCTCAGGCTGGGACCCACAGGCCGCCCAGATTTCCCCGAGCAGAGGAAGCCCTCAGCCCTGCCCCTGAGCATGAGGCCCTCTGCTGCCCTCCCTTGGGGCCCTGCGGGCTCACAGGCCCAGTAAAGCGTCCAGAGATGGCAGGGGTCACGCAGAGCCTTTCTGTCCCTCCCCAGCAGGGATGGGGGTGGGGCCTCAGTAGCTCTGGATCTTTGGGGGTGTAGATGGGGTGCAAGGAGAGAGAGGTTCTGGGAGAAGGAGCAGAAGGGATGGAGAGGTCTAGAAGAAGGGCAGGTAGAGGGGTTCTGAAAAAGTGCTAATTTTGAAAAAGAGTGAAAATAGAGACTTTTAAATTTTTTAAAAGATTTTATTTATTTATTTGCCAGAGAGAGAGAGAGCACGAGAGTCCAAGCAGGGGGAGCAGCAGAGGGAGAAGCAGGCTCCCTGCTGAGCAAGGAGCCTGATGAGGGACTCGATCCCAGGACCCTGAGATCAGGACCTGAGGGGAAGGCAGATGCTTAAGCAACTGAACCACCCCGGCGCCCCAAAATAGAGATTTTTTTTAAACTTCAGTGTCCGCTACTTGAGGCTGCTACGCAGTAAACGTTTACTACACAGCGTGTGCTTTGTGGGTTGGTCACGTTGTAGCTGATCTGTGAGCTGCTGACAGTGGAGGCCATCAGGAGGGGTGAGGGTGTGAGTGTGTGAGAGGGCGTAGGGGGTGTGTATGTAATTGTGAGTATGTGATTGTGTGATTGCGTGTGAGGGTGTGTGTGATTGTGAGAGTGTGTGTGGGGGTGAGGGTGTGCGTGTGTGTGCATGTGACCCCTCGGGCTGGCCGTCCTGGGGTCCCGTGCGGACCTCAGACAGGATTAGACGTGCCTGGCTGACGGGCTGCCCTGCACAAGTTCTGCTCCAGTCCCTGCAGCCGCTGCGGAAAGGACTCACCCCAGGAAGGAGGTGGGTAACCAAACTCCCCCACATTAGGGGGACAAGTGACCTGCGGCCCATCAGGGGAGGGGACAGCCCAGCCTGACACTCTCTAAGCACGAGGGAGAGGACTCTAAGTAAAACGGAAAGGTGTTCCCTGGAAGACTCTGGCCCTCCAGCCACGTGTAAGACCAAGGGGGGACGGGGCCGCTGCTGCAGTCCAGAGCCCCTGGCGCCCCAGCTCCAAGCCATTGGCAGCAGCAGCTGGTGGCCCCCAGTGGGGTGCGCTGGGGAGGCAGAAACCCTGGTGGGGGCATCTGGGGGTGGGGCCAGTCAATAAGGGGGGTGCTTGAAGAGTCGGCAGAGGTCTGAGGCCTTGTAAAAAGGAAGCAGGAGAAAGCTAGAAGCCGGAGACGTTGTGCTGCAGTCGGCGCGCACAGAGCGTGCAGGGACCGGGGGGACGCAGGTGCACGCGGTAGGAGCAATTCAACACGATCCACGGTTTTCACTAGACTAACCTGTCCTGAGAGCGTGTGTGTCCTGCCAGACCCTGGGGTCACCAGCATGAACTCAACTCCGGCCTACCCGGCCCTGGGAATGCGTCCTCCGGGGAGTGGGATGAGCATCAATGCCGTCACCGAACCTTCTCGGGCTGCATCTGATAATGACGATAAAAGCAGCAGCGCGGTGAGGACCCGCAGTCCCGCACGTCCCAGGCCCTGTCGGAGGCATTCTCCACATACTCGTGCAGGGGCTGAGGTGCGGGTGAGGCACGGGAGGCAGCCAGAGAGGAGCCCTTGCGGCGGCCCGGCGCCCAAGGGCAGAAGTTCATCGCCCTCACTCTTCACCTCAATCCTGAGGAGAGGCTTCTCCTGAGGAGAGAGCGGTATTTTCCGCAGGGTTCTAGCAGAGGTCAAGGAGGGCATCTGAACTCCCAGCAGCGGTCACTCCCACCGCCACCTGGGCCGGCGGCTCTCCCTCGTTTGGGGCTGGCTGCATCAGACTTGTCTAGACCAGAACACCCATTACCCGATCTCTCCAACTCATCTCTTCCACGGACACCCTCAGGGCCTCCTGGAGAAAGCAGACCTTGGGAGGACAGGGGAGGTCACAGGGAGAGAGGGCAATCGAGGTTGAGGGTAGGGATGGAGGGGCTGGGGGGTGGTGTCCAAGGCTGGGAGGCTGGAGGCTCCCCAGGTGGAGAGAGGCCCAGCCAGCCAGCTCCCTCTTGGCCCACTCAGAGCAGTCCTTCTGGGGAATGCAGGGCTGGCAACTCAGAGGTGGGTGGGGACAGCAGAGATAAGTGGGAGGCCCTGGTATTTACAGGGCTCCGCGTAGGAGAACAAATGTAATCCCAGACGGTGGCCCACCCACATTTTCTTCCCATTTCTGGTTCCATCCTGTATCTTGGGGGGGGAGGGGGCACCAGTGTCACCAGTGCCTGTGTAGACACTCCCTCCCGCACATGGACACATCCCCAAACAGCAATCCCTAGCCACTCCTTGTGCCCAGGGAAGGGTTGTAATGTTTGGGACACCCTTACCTAAAACATGATTCCTTGTGTATCTGAAATTCAAATGCAGCTAGGCTCCCTATATTTTATCAGGCAGTCCTAACCAGGGGTGTGCCCACCAGCCATAAGGCTGGCCCTCAGTAGGCCCACGGTAGAAACCCTCACAGCCCTGCAAGCTGGCTTAAGGCCCACTGGGCAGGGACTCTCAGGGTCCCAGTACTAGAGTGCAGTTGGGAGACATAGGCTCTGGGTGGGCGTTTCTTGGCCCTGTACACTTTCCTGGCCTCTGGATCAGGATCTGGATCTCCTAAACTCAGGAGCTAGAATAGGGGTCCCTTGCCTGCTTACTGGTTGTATGGGGTGAGCCCCAGCCCACCTTCAAGTGAGAGCTCACCTCAGGCAAGATGTGTCCCAGGACCTTTATTGGCCTCCTTGGAGCCTTTGCCTCTAGAGTTCCTCCACCATCCCGGGGAGGCAGTGGCCTCCGACGCTGGGAGACGTGGTGGAGCGGCTGAAAGCCAGGGCTGCGAGAGCAAATGTAGGATGCTAGTTACCTTGGAATGGCACGTGAGCAGCGTAATCATTTTTTACTATAAATACGTCCCATGCAATATTTGGGGCAGATTTATACTAAAAAATGATTTCTTGATTATCTGAAATTCAAATTTAACCCAGTGTTCTGGTGCTGATTTTGTTTTTGTTTGGTGCCGGTACATCGGACAGCCCTATCGACAGCTGGGACATGGGAGCCCTGCTGCTAGGTTCCGGCCCTGGCTTCCCCACTTGTCGTCATGTGAGGCTTCCAAAGTTCACTTTCCTTGTCTGCTCCCCCCACCCCGGGCTGGTGGAAGGATGGAATGATGAAGTGTCTGGCTGGGGTAAGTGACAACTGTTATTGTTGTCCCTGGCTGAGGTCCCACAGCTAGAGGCCCCGGGGCTGGGATTCACCCTCCAGCCTCTAGGCTCAGGCCCTCCGTCTTCTCCAGACACTCGCAGCCCAGTGCACACTCCTTGCACCTGAGACCACCCAGCCTGCAAGCATCCCGGGCAAGGGTGCCAAGGCCATAGAAAGGTTTGAGAAGGAAGCACGCTCTGGTCTGGATATCTTGAGTTCCCTGATGACTGGAGAGGAGTCCTGTGGGTTATAAGGGGGAAGGGAGGAGCTAACATGTATTCTGGGCCTAGTGTATGCCTGGCATTTTGTTTCCTAATTTAATCCTTGCAGGCTTGCTCGTTTCTCTTTTGCAACTAAAGATGCCTTCCTAACAACATGGGAGGAGGCCCCTGAGGCTACTCCGTATGGACCCTGGTTCCTCCGCCCAGGGCCCACCATCATGGCTCATTCTCACCTCCTGCAGGCCTGGGCTCCCCTCCCCCTTCCCAGTGGGCGTGTCCCTGACCACCCTGCTCACAAAGGGAGCCCTCCACACCGGCTTAGAAATTCCTTATTCCCCCTTTCTGCTGTCTTTTCTTTCCCCAAAGCACCCTCATCAAATATATTAAATAAGGTTCTTATTTGGTTTGTTGTCCCTCTCCCCTTCCAGAATGTAAGTTCCAAGACAGCAGGTTTCCCCAGTCCATTGTGTTTACCGACAGGCTCCCTGTGCCTGAAACAGCCTTGTACATACCGGTCGAATGAATCAAAGGTAATAATGACAGTAACAACCAACATTTATTTGGTACCTCCTTTGCCCCGGAACTAAGTACTTTACATGTGTTCATTTACATAGCCTCATCCTCCCAATACCTCTATGAGGCACAGAGAAGATAAGTAACTTGCCCAAGGTCACACAGCTAGTGGGCAGGATGCGGTCTGGTTGGCCTGAGTTCCTGGTTAGCAATCTCTTACGCACCCCACAGGTGTCCGTGACCCTGGCCTCTGACCCTCTTGTGTGCATCATGGCCCCTTGGTGGCACCCCTCCGGCTCCTCCAGCTTGCCAGATGACAAATGTTTCTGCTTGTTAACTGCTGACTTCGTCTCTTTGCGAGCAGGGACCAGTCTCCTTCATTTTTGCGCCCTCGGTGTTCTGAACAGTGGCCAGCCCCTCCCAGGGCCTCCTCTCTGTGTTCCTGGTTGGTTTGTACGACAACCCTGGGAGGTGGGAAGCACGAGGTAGGATCACTCCACCAGCCCCATTTTACCAGCGAAGAAACAGGCTCAGAGAAATGAAGTGATTTGTTGCAGCAGGAAGAGTAACCAGACCCCAGGCAGCGTGGCCACAGCCCCCGGGGTGGGGATCCACACTCTAGAGCCCCACGGGTTCTGGCTGCTGCCCAAGCTTTGGTGGGCACCTGTCTAACCACATGTCAGAACTGGGCAAAAGCGAAATATCGGTGTGGGGTGTGTGTGTGGGGGGGGTGCGGACCGGGGGGATCCAGCGAGCCTCTTCCATGGGGCCCCGTGGGGGCTGCTGCTTGGCGCTGGAGTGGGTGAACGGCGAAGTACGATTCCAAGGCTGTGATGCGTGTCTGCCAGGTGCGCGGTAGAGCAAACAGAATGCAAAGCGGGGTATATTTAGCCCGTGGCTGCTGCCGTGGCACTTGCCTGCTGCCCAGTCCCCCCTGCTGGGGAAAACCCTCTGGAAGCTGTTCTTCTGGGTGAGGAATGTGTTCTAGTGTTGGTGGCAGGAGCGTGTGTGTGCATGTGGGGCAGGGGGTGGGAATGTACGGAAAACCCAAAGACTCATGGCTCAACCAGGAAAAGGCAACAAGCCCCCAGGAAGAAATATACCTCAGGGGGAAGCAGACGGTCTTTCGTCTGTCCTTTCCCTCGGTGCCTGAGGGTGCGCTGCGGACAGATTCATGCTGGGACCAGGGAATGGTGGAGAGAGGCTACATTTATTCATTCATTCACTCATTCATTCGTTCAGCAAGCGCTTATTGCACTTCCGTTATGCACCAAGCACTGAGCTAAGTGCTGAGAACGTACTAGGGAAAATAATGTGCCTGTTCTCATCGAACTTTCAATTTCAAAGGAAACGACCATTAAAGGAGTCTTGCTGGTACTTAGTCATTCTTAGCCATCAGCGCTCTGAAGGAAAATTACCAGATGCCTTGAGAGGTAAAATAAGGAATTTCAGTCCAGCAGTCAAGGAAGGCTTCCTGGAGGAAGTGGTGCTTAAGCTGAATCCTGGAGGGTACCTAAGAGTTCATTTGGCCACTTGCTGAGAGTTGAGGGGCAGAGAGGGGCAGAGCAGCAAGCCTTCCAGGCCCTGGCAGTGGCACATGCTAAGACCTTGAGGCGGAATGGAACGTTCCCTCTGCAGGCCGCACATCAGGGACTCCATTGCGGCTGGCGTCGGGATCCGCACCTGATAGGGAGACACGGCCCCTGCCCACAGGCATCGCCTTGTCTGATGGGCAAACGAGGGAGTTCAACCACGAGAACAGCTTTCCACTGGTGCAGAGATGTGGAGGTCTGAAGCGGGCTTTTGCCACGAAGGAACGAGTCCGTTTGGGAAGCCTAGCTGAAGACGGCACGTCTCTGGTTTGGAAGGTGGGAAGTATCCTGATTTGGCAGAGGGTGTAGGAGGTTGAGGAGCTGTGTACAGGGCTGAGGCGTGGGAACAGGCGTACTTCAGGTGGGAGCAGGAGGTGGGTGAACGATTCGGTTTGGATGGGTGTGTTCTGTCTCTCCAGTTAACTGGAGTAGCTACTACGAATTTCCCGATCGTGCGTGTCAAAAAAGCGCGGATCTAGCTCGTTTGATCCATGCAAATAGCCCTTGGAGGCAGCTACCGCCATCCTGTTCTACAGGCGAGGAAAAAGAGGCTCAGAGGACTCAGTGGCCTGCCCACGGTGACCCAGGGGAGAGGCGATAGGACCAGGAATGAAACAGAATCTGTCTGCTCTGCGGATCACGAGCCTTTCATTGCACTTGCCTTCCTAACGACCTGACATCCTAGGGATTGTCCCTGCCTGCCCTGGGAGTCGTTTGTACCTTAAGAGTGGGCTGAAACCGTGGTTAGCATTTGCAAGCATTGACTGGTGACATGACTGTGGTCATCTGACCCGCCGGCACACATCCCATCCCCTCTGCAGCCCACAGAGGAGCCGCTTGGAGTTCTTTATTGCAAAAGGCAAAGCCCGGGAGGAGGTAAGGCCTGCCCCAGATCCCAGAGCAAGCTGGAAAGAATTCGAAAATGGTCTTTCCTCCATCCTATAATCCACAAGTCTTGACTGGTATCATGAGAACTGGGGTTGTGGTCTGTTTATCGCTATATCCCAGGGCCCCAGAAGAGAGGATGGCACCCAGTACGCATGCAAAAATTTTGTTGCAACCCATCTCTGGGGACGGTGCAGTGTTAAGGGGAATTTGACACATACAGTCCCTGCCCTCTGGCAGTTCGTCGTCTAACTGAACATAATGTAACAGACACACACGCGTGTGCACACACACACACACACGCATGCACACACATGCACACACGCTCACAGGAAGCCAGTCTCTGACTTATTCTCTACCCGGCCATACACGATGAAATAGCTTTCATCCATAATAAGGCGGACGTAAGTTACACGCGAGCCAGCCAGCTGATTTTTCCCACCGGTGAAATTACTCAGAAACCAAAACCAAAGTCAACCAATACAATAGCATCTAATATTTTTGTCATCTTCTTTTGGAGGTTTTTTTCCGAGGGAGGTGGGTGGTGGATATAACTTACATGATAAAGTTTGCAAGTCTCGAGTGTCCAGCCAGATGGATTTTTACGTCTCCAATGTGCGTATACACTTGTGAAACCTCAACCTGGATAAACACAGAGCATTTCCAGCACCCTGGAGCTTTCTCACGCACTCTCCCAGAATCCACCCTTCCCCTGGGCAGACGCTTCTGCTATATTTTACTTTGCCTCTTCTTGACCTTCACCGAAATGGAATTATATGGTAAGGACTCTTTCGTGTCTGGCTGCTTTTGCTCAACAGAACGTCTGTGAGGTTCGTGCTTGATTCTGTGTGTAGTGGTTTCCTCTTTTTAATTGCTGTACAGCCTATGTAATGCTGTGTAGCAAATGTTATATATATATGTCATATATGTAACATAATACAAGTAATATAAAACAAATATATAAAATTATATATATTGACTATATATGTGCATAATCAATCCATTTATCCATTTTCCTTTTGATGGGTGTTTGGGTTATTTCCACTTTGGATCTATTGTGAATGGAATCACAATGAACACTTCTGCACGTGTCCTTTGATGAGCTGAAGCACTGAATTCAATTGCTAATATCCAAGAAGCAGTGTTGCTCCGTAGGCTTACGCTTACCTTTAGTAGATTTCTCAAAGCGCTTCCCAGGTTGTAACCATTTATACTTCCACCAGCAGTAGAAAGAGATGGGAGACTTTTTAAGGTCAGGAATGTGATCCCCCCTCTAAGTCTCCTGCCGTTCCCCACAAGACTGGACTAAAATATTGGGTAGAGTATTAGAACCAGGATCTCCATGTGCTCTCCCCAGACCTTAGGGGAGCAAGGATTCCTTGCGGCGCCAGGGAGTCTGGGGGTGGGAGGCTGGGGATGGCCGGTGGGCTGGGTGGGGATCTGCTGGGGAGGGTTTCTCCATAGTTGGCCCAGGAGACAGTCCAGGTGCTCCGAGAGCTGTTCTGTGATGTCCCAGTGGATTGTGCTGGTGTCGGGGTGACTTGGTCAGTGGGACATCTCCAATCTGCCCACAAATAAAAGGTAAGTGGTACTATTTATTCTGGAATGAATTTATGGCTGGAGTGCCACCTACCACAGGAGAATACAGTCTCGTTCCCTCTCCCCCCATTCTCCACGCAGCTCCCTACTTCCTCCCTCTGCCAGAATGAATAGTGGCATCGACATTGAGGAGATGGGTCAAGCACTCTGGTCCCAGGGAGATGGGAGAGTGGGCAAGATATTCACTGCTCTCTGTTGCCCCATCGAAGAGGCCGCAGGACTAAAACTCTCGGTTTCCTGTGAGAGGAAGAAGTACCTAGACAGGGAAGGATTGTGGAGAGGGCTGAACGGAAGAGGGGCTTGCCCCAATTAACTTGAAGAGGTGTCTTCCGGGGACACTTCCCCTATTGTTGCCGCTGATGGGACGCGATGTTACCCATAACGTGTCCACAGGCAAAAAAGGAAAAGCTCAGTGTAGTCCTCACTCGGTGGGCTCATTTCTGCCGCTGTGACCTGGGAGCACGTGGGAGAATGGCGTAAAAGGTCCTTAAGGAGTCAGTCAAACCTGCATTCCAGTCCTGGTTCTGTCCTTTACTAACTGCAAGGCTTTGAGCAAGGTATGGGAGCTTTCCAGGCCTTAGTTTCCTTGTCTGTAGTGTGGCTGGTCTACTGATTAAACGGGGCAGGCACAGACAACATCAGCAAAGGGCACAGGTGGGCGCTCACAGGCGCTCCTTCTCAGGGAGGGAGGAGAAGTTGGGCGTGGGGAGGAAGCCAGTTTCTCTGGGAGCCCCTGCCTGGGCTGATCCAGGAGGCGGCCAATGTGGGCCAGGGGAGACCATCTGCCTGATTTTATCAAGATGCCTTTCAGACTCAGCATTCTCTTTCCTGAAAACAGACAGATAAAGGGACTGGGAGGTCAGCCGAGAGGACCAGAGTTAGACATAAATTGGAGGGTGGGCGTCAAACCAAGCTGCAAGGTCTTTGCAAGAAAGAGAGAATTTCATTCCTGGCATTTGGGGATAGAGTTCTATTTGTTGCCACAGAAATGACATACTGAGGGGAGGGTCACTTAGAGGCCTTGGTCTCCCGGCCCTGGAGGCCAGGCCACGAAGAAGGTGTGGCTGGTGTGGAAGCCACAGGTCCAGCCATCTGTAAGTGCTGGATTCAGGGGCAGATCTGAACCTGCCCAAACCTCCAGGCCTGCCTTTCTTATTTATTCCACCCTCTAGAAGGCCTTGGCCTACCCTGGGGACCCACTTCAAGTGGCTTCCTTCCCTTGGCTACAAAGCCTTTGAAACTGGCTGAGGCATTTCCTGTCCCCAGCCGAGTCAGGCTAACAGGGGGCCAGGTTTCCTCCCCAGCCTGCTGCTGGGTCGGGCCTGGTTTGAGCCTGGGCCAAGCTTGGGAAGGCAGTAGGTGTGGGGGCCTTCCTTCCAGCTCAGGGAAGGGGCTGGGGAGGAGGCAGGCCCTGGCCGAGCATGTAGCACTGGGGTCAGGCTCAGATTGGGGATCAGAGGCACGCAGCCCGGTACTTTGAGAACAGGGCACAGAGCTCCATAGCTGTCCCCCTAAGGCAGCCCGAGATAGCTCCCTGCGGGCCCAGGAGCCACGGCGGCTTGGCAGCTCACTGAATGAAGCCGGGTAGGTAGCTTTAAGCAATCGCTTTACGTTTAACTCTCCAAAGGCTAAGTTCCAAATTTAGCTATCAGCTCAGGGCTGATAACCCACTCTGCTGCCACTTCCCGTCTTGCTTTGTTTTGTTTTTGACAAATAACAGTTGTAAATATTGAAGGTGTACAGTGTGATGTTTGGATAGGGTATGCATTGTGAAATGGGGTCACGAGCAGCCTCCACTCTGCTTCTTTATCCTGAGTCCCACTCTCCGGCCTCCGGGGGCTCCTGCCCTCAGGATAAAGTAGCGATGGCAGTAGTAATCATAGTAACAGGGGTTCGGCCAGGTGATCCCACCGGAAGCAGAGAACACCCTGCCCCTCCCTGTCTGGACGGTCTAAGCCACAGGGGTCTAAGGCAGGGGGTGGCTTCCCAGGTGAGGGGTCTCCTCTTTCCTGCCTCCCCGTGCCTGTTTCAAGGTCTGAACCCACAGAGAGGCCCCTCTTGAAGATGCTGCAGCCAAGGTCACCACCCAATGTCAGGAGTGCACCTGCGGGGCAGGGTGAGGATGCGGGAGGATGGGCTGAGGGCCGGGGGAGAGAAAACAGAAGAAAGGTTGCCGAGGCTGTGAGGTGGGGAGAAGAAGCCAGGCTCCCCCTTCATAGCCTAAAGGATCATGGGACGCTGGGGTGGGGGTGGCGGGACAGAGGATGACTCGGTGGAAGATGTGCTCATTTGCATGCTATTTTTGCACACCATTTGCATGCTTTTCATGGACTGTCTCGAGTACAGCCCAGGGAGGTGCCCCCCAGCCCCATTCTCTCCCCTCCGTCCCTCTCTGAGGTGCTGGGGTCTGCAAGCCCCAGAGGGGAAGCTGTGGACGGGCTCCCCCTGCACCACAGCCCTGTCTGCGCAGGGGCTGCAGGGGTGGGGAGCGTGTCATGAGCCCCGTGGTAGGGAAGCCAGGGCTAGGAGAGAGCCTGGGGCAGGGGGAGCACCCCTACTAGGAGGAGAGGGGTGCAGGGATGAAGGGGGTCTGAGGATGAGGAGCTTTCCAACTCCAGGCTTTTTCCTAGACAAGGGCCCCAGAGGAAGGAAGCCAGATCGGGCGTCTCCTCCTGAATTCTTGTGAAGTTTTGTTTCTCTCAGCAAAGCCGGCTTTGACATCAAACGCCTTTCTTTCCCAGGGGTCCTGCTTCAGCCTCAGCCCTAGACCATCTCTGTAGTCAAGCCTGGGGGGGGGGGTGGCAAGAAGGAGGGACCATCAGGGACAGGGCTCTGTGCCTTCACAGGAGCTGGCTGGGCCCATGATCAAACAGGAACATGGGTCCTGAGCTGGCTTTTGGGTGGACCTGGGGTACCTGAGCCCTGGCTGGCTTCTGACTGGTCAAGGGTGGCTAATCCCAGAGTGCCCTGGGGCAGGACTCTGGGTGACCTGGGAGGGATTCTTCCCCACCCCCGGCTGTGAGGATCCGACCTCTTTGCGCTTTTTCTTTCTGTCTCTCAGTTTTCTTTGCTCACTCTCGCCATCTATGTGATTTTTAAGTCATGAACATAGAATTATGACCCTGTAGCCCTGTTGGCCTTCCCAGGGCATTTCCCCACTGCTAATCCCAGCCTCTCCCAATGCTGCTGACAGGCTCACTCTGTTCGGGGTGGGGAGGGGGACATCTACTTTCTAGCTTACACTGTTGGAAGCATGGCTCCACTGTCTGAGGAGCCGACAGCAGGCGTCTGGGCAGCTGGAGGGCAGCAGGAGAAGGCACTTCGGTTGGGGAGGGCTTGACACACTGGTGAGGCCTCCACGGGCCCCAGAAAGCAGGGATGGCCCAGCCAAGCCTGGGAAGAGCATCTTAAAAGCTGTTGGTTCAACTCCCAGGGAACAGGTTGAGTTCATCTCTTCTGAGGGGAGAAGCACCTAGAAGAGGCAGGAGACGATTTATTCCACAAAACAAACAACCTAGCTGCCTGGCCCGCCCGCGGGTTTGGCAGACCCAGGAGCTGTTTGCACACGCACAGTCTGGAACGCTCACAGGCTAGGTGCACACTCACCGGCGCTGGGAGGCATGTGTGGGATCTGTGCGCACTCGCGGAGGCTCTGTGTGTGTCCAGTTCAGAAACACCCACAGACTCTAGCTAAGTTATGCTCCAGGGTCATTTGTCTTCAGGTGAGGTTCCATCTTGTCCTAATTCATGCAATTACGCGACCCCTATGCTCTAGCGCCCCGTGCAGTTCAGGTGGCCCACCCCTCTTCCATTTACAACTGAGAAAAGAGAGCAAGTGGGATCAAGTGATTTATCTAAGACCACACAGCTGATAAGCAAATTTGCTTTGGGGTTTTCAGAGTTTAGAGTCTGGAGGTGACAGAGATTTTGGGGGTGACTTAAATCCGGGGAGGCTTTTCTGAGCTCACGTCCAGATCGGCCTCTTTTTAAAAGTGTGTCCTTTGACAAGTTACTAAACCTCTCTGAGCTCCAGCTCCCTTTGCTTTAAAATAGGAGTCATCAAACCTACCCTGCAAGGTTGTCACCAGGCTTGCGAACCATATACATTTGAAACCTGGTGCATAGTAGGTACTCATAGAAGGGGTTCTGCAACTATTTGATAAGGTGGTAAAGCAATCGACCACAATGCGACTTCATGACATCGAGCATGGGCCGGGCTCTATGCTTGTTGCTGGGGAGGCTAGGGCAGCTGGGGGTGTCTGGGTAGGTAGCACGTGGGGTAAAGACGAGGAAAACTGGTGTGTCCTGTGACCAATGTCATAGGGAATGTGGAAGAGAGGCACTGACCGCAGATGGTGCATGTGGGGGTCCGGATGGGGCAATGAAGATTTCCTGGAAATGGAAGGATGAATAAAACTTACCCAGGCAAGAAGAAAGGGAAAGGAGATTCGATTCCATTGAGGAACCGTAAGGACAAAGACCCGGGGCCATGGCGAGTCAGACGGGTGGATATGGCTGAAGGGGCCCAGAGGGGCCCCAGGGAGAGGATTGGTGTGGACAAAGAAGTGTGGCTTTGGCCTGAAGGGCCAGGGAGTCTTTGAAAATAGACATAGGCCAACCCCAAAAGTTCTCAGCAGAAAAGCAAATTTAGAAAATAATGAACTTTGCTTCAGTTGACTCTTTTTTTCTCAAAGTGTTGCTTCATCAAATGCTAAAAAACCTTTTGCCTTTAATAAAGGTCACCGGCCAATGAAAGTTGGCATAGCGCTAGGCTCCTCGGAAGAAATTCAAGCACACCTGAGAAATGCAAGTACCTACCCATTTCCTGATGGCTTAATAAACTATTATCGCTTGGGGCCTTCGACCTGCGGGGCCCGCAAGCCCCCCCGCTGAGACTTACCCCCGTTGCGTCATCAGTGTATCGAACACACCGTGGTGGATGGTTGCCAAAGCCACGCTTGAGGATGGTGAGTGGGGAAGGGGGTTTTCAAAGTGTTTCACTCATTCCAATTGATTCAACAAATATTAGCCAGGCACCATTCCAGGAGTTTGGGGATGACTTTGGAAATAAGACAAGGCTCCTGTGCTCCTCAGGCCTAGTCGGATTACACTGGCACTTTGTGGCTGCTACCAAGTGCTCCGGTGACAATCACTCAACCATCCCGACGATGGCGGCGGAGCGCTGGGAGTCGGGCCTTTCCAAGTCAGACCACATCTGGGCTCAAATTCCCGCTAGTGGAACTCAGGCCAGTGAGTCATCAGGAGTAAAGTGGGAGACACAGACTGCTGTTTTCCAGGATGAAATGGGATAAAGAAAGTGCCGAGAGTTGGGTGGCAGACAGTTCCAGGAAGATACTATTCCACGGGGTTATTCTGGCCAAGAAAGGTCAACAGAACCTGGGACATCTTCAGGAACTGGGTCATTTGTGAAATTAGCAAACACGTGGAAACCCAGCAACACATTTCTGGAAAGAGTACAGAGAACAGAAAGTTCAGGAGAGACCAGTCTGGGGGCAGGGAAGGAGAGGAAAACTTTGGGGGAAGTGCCCTGGAGGGTCTTGTTCCACAGTTCATGCCTTTGACCTTAACCTTCATCAGAGAATCTGTCTCACTGCATACCAGCAGCTTACATAGAACACTCTTACATTCAAACAAGAATGAGGGGCCTGGGTTTCCCACTCAAGAAGAGGAATCTACGATGCTCAGGATGGTCTTGGATCTGACCAGGGAAGGGACAGCCAAGGTCACAGTGAGAACTTCCCAATGGCCAGTCTACCAGTCTAAGAGAGCCAGAAACACTCGCCAAATTGGGACACTTCTTTCCCTGGTTTTGTTTGGTGGCGGGGGGGGGGGGGGGGGGGGGGGGGGGAGGGAGTGCGGGGAAGGATGATTCAGGGAGGTTTGGGCAATGCTTCATCCTCATAGGCTCACGGATTCAGAGACTCTTGTAGTTGGACGGAGCTTTGGTCTACCCCCAGTCGAATGCTGAGGACAGAGTCCCAGGGGCAGGCCGTGATTTGATCAGTGAAGCTGGGACCAGAACTCACACCAGCTGGTCGCTGGTCGTGGGTCAGTGCACACAAGTTGTAAATGACTCACACGTATTATCTCCGAACTCCTGACTAAGACATCCAGCTGCCTACCTGACATCTCTTCTTGAATGTCTTAAAGGGTCCTCCAACTCAGTGTGTCTAAGACTGAACACTTCATCTTCCCCTCATACTGGTTGCAGGCTCCGTGTGTGGACCTCCACCTACCCAGCCGAGCGAGCCAGCAAGAAACGCACACACACTCTTTCTCATACCCTCTGTACCCCATTGGTTCCTGAGTTCTGCTGATTTTATCTCTTAAATTCTTCTTTAGTCCCCCCCCCACCCCTTTCCTCCACTTCCTACATCATTACCCTGATGCAAGGTACCCTGACCTTTCACCTCGGACCTAGTGCAATCGCCATCTACCTGCTAGGGGCGCCTGAGCGCATTCTGGACCATTCCTCACAATGCAGTCACATGACCTTGACAGAGCCCAGACCTAGTCATTGTCACACGCACACACACCAGCTTGGGAAAACCTCAGTGTCTTCCCTTCATCTTTAGGATAAAGACAAAGCTTATTAACGTGACTTCCAAAGCCCTACATCACCTGGCTCCTACTTGGCTCGGCCACCTGCTCTCATATCATACGACACATGCTCTTCCTGTCCCCACACCAGCCACACTGACCAGACAGTCCCACACCGTAGCCATTCAAGGTTATCCAGCTCTTCCTCCCTTCCTCCCTTGGCCTCGGTAACACCTTTTCATCCTTTCGATTCCAGCGCATACTCCATTTTCGGAGGAAACCCTTCCTGAGTGGGTCAAACCCTCCTGTGTTATGTTCTTGAAGCACCTGTCACGGCTCACGGTTTACATGGGTTTGGTGAGTGAGTGGCGAATGGCGCTTCCTCACGTCCTATAAGCTCCACGAGAGGAGAGACCAGGTCTGGTCATGCCCTAGGTGCATCGTTAAGTGCCTGGCGCTTGGGAGGCCCCGAAACATTTGCTCACTGAGCAAGTGAACTAACGAATGCTCCATTTCTCCTATTTTCTCCAAATATGACACAATGAAGAAAAATCACCACTTTTTGTCCACAGATGGCCTCCTGTGCCTCTTTCTGAAACAAGATGGGAGGTTAGATCGCGAGACGCATGTGAATTCGTTTGTACCACGAACCTTACATCCTAATAGTTTCCTTTCTACATTCCTGAGGAAGATCGCCATGTTCTGGTAAGCAGAAAGAAAAACAGACCGAAGTGATATGTACAGTATGACTCTACTGTCATTTTTAAACTCACTGAAAACGAAGAGCAGCAAATAGTGGGATATGAGTGAC